>NC_026002.2:53192818-53486963 GCF_000442705.2 Elaeis guineensis | reverse complement strand
CATCGGCCTCTAGGAGTCGTCCACACGAGCCCACGAATCTCGATCAGAAGTCCTGCTTCAGGAAATCAGCACAGTATGCTAGTACTGCGCTGATCCTTCTTTGATGGTTGATCAGGTGCCTCCTTCTTCTTGATTTGGACTCTTCCAAAGATGAAAAGTAGAAGGAGGAGTTTCAGATCTGAGACGCTCTCAGGAAACTCAAGATGGAAGGAGGAAAGATATGAAAATAAAAACCCTAGAAGAAGACCCTCTTCTTCTTCACGTTTTCTCTCTAGACACCCAAACTTGCATCTTTTATATCTCCACGACCCAAAGGTATTTCTCTCTGATTTTTGGATGGCGGAAAGGCCTCTCAAAATAATATTTCCACTTAAAATTTCACGAAGAAACTCATCTTATATAGAGAGATATGATAGAGTCCTTGTCTAGGTCAAACACCTAGTCAAGGCTTATCCAAACATGGCAAGTAAAGGGACGCCCAACTCTTGAGCACCTCCTTCATATTTTCGTGGATGGATCAACAGAAAAGGGTGCACAATGTAAATCCTAAAATCCACAAAAATTCCAAAAAAAATTTGGATAAATTCGGTGCAAAATTGAAAGAGTTTTGGATTTCTAAAACTCTATCTCATAGAATTCGAAATCCAAACTTATTCCTTTTAGATTTGATCCAAATCACCTTCCATGTAAGAAAGAAGAGAGGAGACCTTTTGTGAACGTGGGAGAGATCTGGGAGAGGGCTTTTGTCGCACAAAATAAGTGGAGATTGGCGTTGAATAAGAGAGAGGGCGTGGAGAAGGCTTATGTGGCGCAAGGTGGAATCCTAGTCCTACTAGGATTCTGTCTCATAACTTGTTTTAATTTGGTTTTCCAAACCAAATCAAATCAAAATTAGATCAATCCAATTAAAATAGGTCTTAACCCAATTAAGAACCTAATTTAATCAGATTAAATTATATTTAAATCTGATTTAATTTTCTAATCAAATTAGAAATTAGATTGACCCAAGTCCTAGTTGAACTAGGACTAGTTTTTCTTTGCACTTGGCTTATCCAATAAACCAATTGGACTTGATCCAATCAAGCCCAAACTAAATCTAATTAAATCATATTTAATTAGACTTAATCTCAGCCCATTGGCTTAATCAAATTAAGCCAATTAGCAATCGAATTACTAATCGATCCTCCTACAACACTTGCACTGGGTTAAATGTCAATCGTATTGATCATTTAACCCTAGAACGATTCTTAATCGTTGATCAACCATCCGATCGGATCATGAACTCTAATGTGTGTGACCTCATAGGTCCGAACCTAAGCCGGTAGCATAGGAACAAATTTTTATACCAATCGAAGTGACCATCTAGCAATGGTACCCGACGACCGGATAGGTCGAATGTGTAGAACAACATCCTTAGAACCCATGCGGATATAGTTTTCATATAATTCATCCCCTTGACCAAAATGATCATAGGACATCCCAGAGTTCAACTGTCAACTCTGATCAGGTTGTCCACATTGTATTTCAAAATATCAAATCCATCTAATGGATTACCCTGGCCAAGGTTTTGCTAAATTGAAATACAGCGACTCATTCTTCTCCAACTCTTGGAGTGGTCAATCCCATCTCGATCACACTCTGACTTCGCAAGTACTTGACTATGCCCAGAAGCCTTCCGTCCCTGAATTAGAAATTCAGTTAGTCCAGTACCAAAGCACAGTGAGTTGCTTGCAAGTCACTGAGGCGATCTCAAGTCTAAGGGACACTTATACCTATATCCCATAGAGATATTCTCGACAGTAGAATACTCTGGAGTTGGTCACGTTCAATGATGATGTACCCTTACATCTCACCTGTATGCCATACCAGTGTCTCCACACTCCTTGGTTAAGAGGATAACCAACCCATATGGCCTACAGCGACCTATGCTCGATAGAAGCTGTCGTCCTTATTAACAGCCTATCATTTGGTCGTGAACAGTTTTAAGGACTAATCGATAAATCCTCTCTTTATCGAACTTAAATAGTCCTAAGGACTTCATCATAACAACGGAGTTCATTAGAAGATGAAAGCTTATGATGAAAATGCCAAATATATTTTATTTATTAACAAATCAATTACAATACTTGGTTGCTCAACCGTCAACAGCTTGACGATTGGCTTTTTGGGACACATTTCCCAACAACTCCCACTTGTCCTAAAGCCACTCGGCACAGTATCTAATACCCATCTTCGACTTGTGGTTGTCGAACTCCTTTATTGCCAGGGCTCTAGTGAAGGGGTCGGCTAGGTTCTCCTTTCAGTCGATCTTCTGAAGGTCGACGTCACCTCGATCCACGATCTCTCGGACCAGGTGGAAGCAGTGCAAGATGTGCTTCATCCGCTGATGTGCTTTGGGTTCCTTCACCTGAGCTATGGTACCAGTGCTGTCGCAGTAGAGCAGGACTGGACCATCGAAGGAGGATGCTACTCCAAGTTCATTGATGAATTTCTTCAGCCACACAGCTTCCTTCGCGGCATCCGATGCTGCGATGTACTCCGCTTCACAAACAGAGTCCGCCACAGTATGCTGCTTGGAACTCTTCCAGCAGATGGCTCCACCATTCAGAGTAAAGATATAACCCGACACACTCCTGCTATCATCATGGTCAGATTGAAAGCTGGAGTCTGTGAACCCCACAAGTTTCAGATCTGACTCGCCATAAACCAACCATTGGTCCTTAGTATTTCTCAAATACTTAAGGATGGCTTTAACCACTTTCCAGTGGTTTTCTCCAGGATCAGATTGGTATCTACTCACTACTCCTAGTGAGTATGCCACATCTGGTCTTGTACATGTCATGGCATACATGATAGATCCCACGGCTGTAGCATATGGGACTCTACTCATACGCTCTCTCTCTTCAGGAGTTGTCGGACAATCCTTCTTAGAGAGAGAAATTCCTTGGCCTATCGGTAGATAGCCCTTCTTGGAATTCTCCATGCTGAACCTCTTCAGCACAGTATCTATGTACATGGACTGGGATAACCCAAGCATCTTTTTAGATCTATCCCTATAGATCTTCATCCCTAGGATGTAGGATGCTTCACCCAAGTCCTTCATGGAGAACTGTGATGACAACCAAACTTTTATTCCTTGTAGTGCGGGGATGTCATTCCCGATTAAGAGAATGTCATCCACGTACAAGACAAGGAATACCACAACTGGACCATTTGCCCATTTATAGATGCAGGGCTCTTCTCCATTCTTAATGAAGCCATACGTTTTGATCACCTTATCAAAACGCATGTTCCAACTCCGAGAAGCTTGCTTCAATCCATAAATGGATCTCTGAAGCTTGCACACCTTGGACTCATCTGTGGATGTAAACCCTTCAGGTTGTATCATATACACCTCTTCAGTCAGCTCTCCATTCAGAAAAGCTGTCTTTACATCCATCTGCCAGATCTCATAATCCAGATGGGCAGCTATTGCAAGCATTATCCGAATAGATTTGAGCATTGCCACAGGGGAAAACATCTCGTCATAGTCAATACCATAACGTTGACGATACCCCTTGGCAACCAGACGGGCTTTATAGGTCTCCACCTTTCCGTCTGCGCCCCTCTTCCTTTTGAAGACCCATTTACACCCAATGGGTTTAACCCCTTCAGGTGGGTCAACCAATGTCCATACATCGTTGACCTTCATGGACTCTATTTCGGATTTCATGGCTTCAAGCCATTTCTCGAAATCAGGTCTCTGCATAGCATCCATATAGGTGATCGGATCCTCATTATTCTCATCAAGTTTGATGGGATCACCGTCCCGGACCAAGAAACCGTAGTATCTGTCCGGCTGACGCGGTACTCTACCGGATCGCCTTAATGGTGCAGGTATATTGGGCTCCGGATCTGATCTAATCATATCCGACTCAGGTTCAGCTATTGGTGTCGGTCCTTCTACCTGTTGAACTTCATCAAGTTCAACCTTAGAGGCAACGGTTCCTTCACCAAGGAACTCCTTTTCTAAAAAGATTGCCTTAAGGCTGACGAACACCTTTTGTTCATCAGCATGGTAGAAAAAATATCTTTTTGTCTCTTTGGGGTACCCTATGAATGAGCATTTGTCAGACCTAGGTCCAAGTTTGTCTGTGACTAATCGTTTGACATAGGTCGGGCACCCCCAGACCCTAAGGTGTGAAAGTGCTGGCTTATGTCCCGTCCATATCTCATATGGAGTCTTAATTACAGACTTACTTGGAATCCTATTTAACAGATAACAGGCCGACTCGAGTGCATATCCCCAGAAGGATATCGGCAAGCTAGCAAAAAAACCCATCATGGATCGGACCATGTCTAACAAAATCCAATTCCTCCTTTCAAACACACCATTATGCTGTGGTGTTCCTGGAGGAGTCCATTGAGAGAGAATCCCATTCTCTCCTAGATATGTGAGAAACTCACTAGAAAGGTATTCGCCTCCTCGATCAGATCGAAGAGTTTTAATACTCTTCCCAGTTTATTTTTTTACTTCACTTCAGAATCGTTTGAACATTTCAAATGAATCCGACTTATGTTTCATCAGATAGACATATCCATATAGGTATAGGTCATCCGTGAAAGCTATGAAGTAGAAATATCCACCTCTAGCACTGGTGCTCATGGGCCCACATACATCAGTATGTACTAGGCCCAAGAGCTCAGTAGCTCTCTCACCTTTTCCAGTAAAAGATGACTTGGTCATTTTACCAAGAAGACAGAACTCACAGGTTGGAAGTGATTCACAATCACTGACTTTGAGGATTCCCTCTTGAGTCAACCTGTTTATTCTGTTCTTGTTTATATGACCTAGCCTACAGTGCCATAAGTAGATATCTGACACACTATCTAATCTAGGGTGCTTGCTAGTAGAATAGACTCTTATCAGGCTTGATCTTTTTGGTCTGGCTCTGCACAGATGTCCCAGCCTGAACTTGCACCTTCTTGACTTTCTTCTTCTTGTTCTTCTTTCCTTTCTCAAAGGGTCGAGAACCAGAAGATGAACCTCCCACTGAGTTCACTGAGTTCACCGACTCCTTGAGGAGTTGGTGATCCTTCTCAAAGTTCTGAAGCAACCCCATTAACCCATGGTAGTTTACTTTAGGCTTTGTCATTCTATAATGAGTGAGGAATGGGAGACAAGACTTGGGCAGCGAGTTCAGTATTGCATCTTTCCCAAACTGCTCATGCAAGGGAAAGCCGAGCTTGCTCAATCGTTCCATCAGCTCGATCATGTACAATACATGATCAGTGATAGAGACTCCATCCCGTATTTTGGCGTTGAAGATGGCACAACTAGTCTTGTGCCTCTCTACGTCATCGGGTGTGCCAAAGGTATCCTCCAACACTTGAAGCATGTCCTTTGGCTGAGCCATCTCGAATCTGTGACTGAACTCATCGCTCATGATAGCAGCTAGCATGATATAGCACATCGTGGTCCGGTCACTGAGCCACTTCTGGTAAGTGTCTCTGACTGTTCCACATGCATTGACAGCTGGCTCCTCAGGTGCAGGATCTAATATCACATATAGGATCCGTTCATGCTCCAGGACTATCTTCAACTTTCGATACCAGCTATCGAAGTTGGATCCCACCAACTTATCATTGTCCAACAATGATCGGAGTGATAGGGAAGTGGCCATATTTGCACAAAGGAGAACCATAACCTAATTAGTAATTGATTCATTAAACCTAAAGATTTGGACTTTAATCAAAAGGTTTCTCCCACTATTTTATTCGAATTGGTAGCCTCTACCTCCAATTCGAGGAATTACACTAATTCCTTAGCGGGTACTAGAATCCACTTAGACTGCACACAAGCCCAACTTTGGTTGGCCAACCCATGTACATCTAAGGGTAGGTTCATAACCAATTGTTTCTCTAAACAATTTCTAGTAATTTTAATTTTGCCCCAGAAACCTAATCAGTAGGCTTTGGCCTCCACTGTAAGGATCCAGTTAGGTCCAACCATTAACATGATCATACTTGGTGTATCTAACCAACGAATGATTAAGCCCAACTTTGGTTGGCTCACCTAACCACCATTAGAGAGACACTTCCAAGTCGTCATATGATGAGTGATAATTCCATTAGTCAACAAGCACCAGGCCTTTGGGTCTGCAATGATTATTGAGTTCATGGACTCATTATCAAACACCTTAATGGGAGGCTATGACTCAGTTATCTCCATAACTTTATCATTTTAAGGACCTAATAATTTTAGAGGATTTAAATAATATAGAGGATGAGGTCAGATGAACCAGCTTATCATGATCCTCCCATTGGCTTCACCAAGTCAGCTTAAGGGAGACCAGGGCTGGTCTAGGAGCACCTAAATCAGTCACACTGATTTACCTAGCTGACATGGGTCAGCTCGAATAGTCAAGTGATCCGATCAAAACATAATTTCACCAAGAGGCCAGGTAAGTTCAATCAGTGGGAAGGTCTGCCAAAGCTTGCCTTAGACACCATCATGAATGGCCAGGTAAGCGGGCTCCCAATTAAAAACCACCGGTCTGGTTTACCTTAGACACCAACTGGTTTAATTAGTTTTGATTAGATCAACCTAACAGTTCGTGCTAGACCGCTTAGCCAAGAATCAAGTCCATTTGGTTCTCGTTAAAGACATGGACTTGACCAACTACAACTATTGTAATTGATCTAGAGAATCTTTGACCTAATCTAAGACAACAATTGATTAGATTTAGTCAATTCTCTAATTAAGTCCATCTTTAATCTAACCATAGGTCTAACCCAATTAATGGACTTAATTTCCACTAACCCATTAACCCAATGTGTTATGATTTGTGTCTTAGGTTCTTCAATTCACAATCCTAGAACCTAATCAAACAACTTCTTAATTCTTAATTAAGTTTTGGGCTGAGGGTTGGGTTCGGCTTTTCAAAAATCATTTTCATATTTGTAAAACAATTTTACAATATGATTCTACCAATCATATTGCATGTTTGATTCATAATCAAGATGCAAGTGAAATAAACATGAAACTACTTTAGATCTAATCTGAACAGGTTCACGTAATTGAAATAATTTCAACTTTAAATAATTTCTTTGCATAAAAATTATTAACAAAGAGATTTTATTTTAGATTTAAACATCTTTTAAATCTAATAAATCATAAATTTAATCTAGATCATATCTAACAAATTTATGATTAAAGATAGATCTACACAAACTAGGACAACCTTTGCACTGTAAGGGGTAAACCTTACAGCAGGACAACCTTGCAGTTTGTGATTGATCTAAAATTTTAATTTTAGATTTAATAATCAGATTATAAATTAGATCTAATCTAAGAAATAATCTAAGTATGTATAAATAATCATGTAATAAAGAACCTAGGCTCTGATACCAATTGTAGGAACCAGATCTAGGGTTTCAGGGTTAGATCTTGAAACTTTTTCAAGATCATACAGCGGAAGACTAAAATAAATCAAAATTTATTTTCTAAGATCAGAAAATCCCTAGATCTAAGATCCTATTACATGATTATTACATAGTATTAAATCAAAAATTTAAATATATATAAATATAGTATGAACTACATGTTGATCATATCAACATGTTTCTATACTAGCTACATCTAATGTATGTATTAAATAATAGATCAGATCTATTACCTTGCAAGTTAGATGCTCTAACCTCGCTGATCCGGGCTTAAGGATGATGTTGCAAGCCGCACACGCGTCCGGCCTCTAGGAGTCGTCCACACGAGCCCACGAATCTCGATCAGAAGTCCTGCTTCAGGAAATCAGCACAGTATGCTAGTACTGCGCTGATCCTTCTTTGATGGTTGATCAGGTGCCTCCTTCTTCTTGATTTGGACTCTTCCAAAGATGAAAAGTAGAAGGAGGAGTTTTAGATCTGAGACGCTCTCAGGAAACTCAAGATGGAAGGAGGAAAGATATGAAAATAAAAACCCTAGAAGAAGACCCTCTTCTTCTTCACGTTTTTCTCTCTAGACACCCAAACTTGCGTCTTTTATATCTCCACGACCCAAAGGTATTTCTCTCTGATTTTTGGATGGCAGAAAGGCCTCTCAAAAAACTATCTCCACTTAAATTTCACGAAGAAACTCATCTTATATAGAGAGATATGATAGAGTCCTTGTCTAGGTCAAACACCTAGTCAAGGCTTATCCAAACATGGCAAGTAAAGGGACGCCCAACTCTTGAGCACCTCCTTCATATTTTCGTGGATGGATCAATAGAAAAGGGTTCACAATGTAAACCCTAAAAGCCACGAAAATTCCAAAAAAAATTTGGATAAATTCGGTGCAAAATTGAAAGAGTTTTGGATTTCTAAAACTCTATCTCATAGAATTCGAAATCCAAACTTATTCCTTTTAGATTTGATCCAAATCACCTTCCATGTAAGAAAGAAGAGAGGAGACCTTTTGTGAACGTGGGAGAGATCTGGGAGAGGGCTTTTGTCGCACAAAATAAGTGGAGATTGGCGTTGAATAAGAGAGAGGGCGTGGAGAAGGCTTATGTGGCGCAAGGTGGAATCCTAGTCCTACTAGGATTCTGTCTCATAACTTGTTTTAATTTGGTTTCCCAAACCAAATCAAATCAAAATTAGATCAATCCAATTAAAATAGGTCTTAACCCAATTAAGAACCTAATTTAATCAGATTAAATTATATTTAAATCTGATTTAATTTTCTAATCAAATTAGAAATTAGATTGACCCAAGTCCTAGTTGAACTAGGACTAGTTTTTCCTTGCACTTGGCTTATCCAATAAACCAATTGGACTTGATCCAATCAAGCCCAAACTAAATCTAATTAAATCATATTTAATTAGACTTAATCTCAGCCCATTGGATTAATCAAATTAAGCCAATTAGCAATCGAATTACTAATCGATCCTCCTACAACACTTGCACTGGGTTAAATGTCAATCGTATTGATCATTTAACCCTAGAACGATTCTTAATCGTTGATCAACCATCCGATCGGATCATGAACTCTAATGTGTGTGACCTCATAGGTCCGAACCTAAGCCGGTAGCATAGGAACAAATTTCTATACCAATCGAAGTGACCATCTAGCAATGGTACCCGACGACCGGATAGGTCGAATGTGTAGAACAACATCCTTAGAACCCATGCGGATATAGTTTTCATATAATTCATCCCCTTGACCAAAATGATCATAGGACATCCCAGAGTTCAACTGTCAACTCTGATCAGGTTGTCCACATTGTATTTCAAAATATCAAATCCATCTAATGGATTACCCTGGCCAAGATTTTGCTAAATTGAAATACAGCGACTCATTCTTCTCCAACTCTTGGAGTGGTCAATCCCATCTCGATCACACTCTGACTTCGCAAGTACTTGACTATGCCCAGAAGCCTTCCGTCCCTGAATTAGAAATTCAGTTAGTCCAGTACCAAAGCACAGTGAGTTGCTTGCAAGTCACTGAGGCGATCTCAAGTCTAAGGGACACTTATACCTATATCCCATCAGAGATATTCTCGACAGTAGAATACTCTGGAGTTGGTCACGTTCAATGATGATGTACCCTTACATCTCACCTGTATGCCATACCAGTGTCTCCACACTCCTTGGTTAAGAGGACAACCAACCCATATGGCCTACAGCGACCTATGCTCGATAGAAGCTGTCGTCCTTATTAACAGCCTATCATTTGGTCGTGAACAGTTTTAAGGACTAATCGATAAATCCTCTCTTTATCGAACTTAAATAGTCCTAAGGACTTCATCATAACAACGGAGTTCATTAGAAGATGAAAGCTTATGATGAAAATGCCAAATATATTTTATTTATTAACAAATCAATTACAATACTTGGTTGCTCAACCGTCAACAGCTTGACGATTGGCTTTTTGGGACACATTTCCCAACACCCAAGTCCTTGGTAAAGATCTAAGAATCTTTCTCACGAGATCACTATTAGAATAAGACTTACCAAAACTTTTTAGATCATTAATAATATCAGTAAAATGAGTAAATATTTTAGTTATTGATTCATCATGCTCTATTTTAAAAAGTTCATATTTATGCACAAGCATGTTAATTTTTGATTCCTTCACTTGATTAGTTCCTTCATGAGTTACTTCTAATCTATCTCATATTTTCTTAGCTGACATGCATATTGAAATATGATTGAATTCATTAGCATCTAGAGTATAATACAAAATATTCATGACTTTAGCATTTAGTTGAGCCATTTTCTTATCAACCTCATCTCATTCTTTTTCGAGTTTGGTTGATTCCATACCATCAATTATTCTAGTGGGTGTGTGTGGTCCATTTACTATGATACTCCACATATCATAGTCAAGTGCTTGAATAAAGATTTTCATCCGAGCTTTTCAATAGGTATAATTTGATCCATTGAAAAGTGGAGGTCGGTTTGTGGACCGCCCCTCGACTAGTGAAGTGCCAACTTGAGTTGCCATAGATTTTTAGCTCTTTGATGGTTAAATCAAAGTAGGACTAGAGCACCAAGCTCTGATACCACTTGTTGCCCAGCTATGCAACCCAAGAGGGGGGGTGAATTGAGTTTTTAAAAATTTAAAATTAACTTACAACTATGAGGATTATTTAACAATGAGCAAGATAAATGTGGAGAGTGAAATTTATGTAAGGTGTAGAAGTTGGATGTAAGAATGCAAGAAGATAAAAAAATTTAAAAGGAGAGCAAGTAAGCACAACACAAACAAAAAGATTTATAGTGGTTCGGTGCCAACCTTGCACCTACATCCACTCCCCAAGCTCCTACTTGGGAATTCAAATCCACTAAACCGTATTCAAATCAAATACAACGTCGGAACCTCCGACTCTAGCTATTCCAAGCTAGAACACTTATTTTCTGGGTACAAGCCAATCCAATACAATCCAATTCAAGGTTCGGATCAACCTTTTCATGTTTTGAAACCCTTCCAAAATAAAAAATCAACTCAAAAATAGAGTATAACAGTTAAACACATAGAAATACAGATATAACTCCTTTAATGAGTGAATAAAGCTTTAAATATACTTTACACAAAGAGAAGCAAGCTTTTTTGATTTTTCTCAAGGTGGTTGAAGACTTGAATAAGCTCTTGAGGGGATGGTGAACTTGAAATAAAAGCTTCTTTAACTTCAAGAGGGCTCTTGCTTAGGGTTGAAATGAATGCTTGAAGAATCTTTTCAAAACTTTGTTGATTCCCTCCTTTAAGTACCTTTTATAACTTCAAATGATGGTGGAGAGTAATCTGGACTGAAATAGAGCCGTTGGAGCACATTAAATGGGCATTAAATACAGTCAAAACGAGCTGAAAACTAGCCGTTGTGGAATTTTTCTATCACAGGGGTCGACTCATAGGGTCAACTCATGCTCATGAGTCAACTCATGGGGTCAACTCATGTGTCGTAGAATAGAAATTGATAGTTCTATATCTTTGGCTTGCACAGCAACAGAGGTCGACTCATAGGATCGACTCATGCTCAGGGGTCGACTCATGGGATCGACTCACAGAGTGTGCCAGCCAAAAAATAACGTGTCGTTCAGCCTCTTTTGATATGAGTCGACTCATGGGGTCGACTCAAATATATAAATAGGATTTTTTTTCAAAATACACATCCAAAAATATTAAAATTGCCTCCAATAGATTACAAATCTTTTGCTCTTGCTCTTGAAGCTTCCGAATCAGAACTTGGTAAAATTATGATTTTGCTCTTGAAATACAATAAATCTTTTTTCAAATCAAAATCATTAGTAACCCCCTCAAATGCTTTGTAATCATCAAAATCAATTCAAGAAGCAACAATGGTATCATTATCTTTACAGTACTATGTCATGGTATCTTGATAAGTGATATATTTTTGTATTTATTGTAGGTATTTTTGATAATTTATAATGCTAACATCTTCTTAAAAATTTAATTTCAAAAATAAATTAAATTTTATTATAAAAAATAAATAATTTAATAAAATATAAAATTAGAGCATATTTATGAAAAATAGATATTAATTTAATTAAATAATTTAAGTACTAAAATAATAAAAAGTTTTTGAAAAATTTGATGCATATTTTTTTTTATTTTTCAGATAAAAATTAGAGCGAAAATTAAGCCAAAATATCTTAAAAAATATTAAAAATTACCTTCGGTGCACGGTGGACTAGCTGCTCGATCCACAGAATCAAGGGTGCGGTCCATAAAAATAGTTCATGGTCCACAGGTGCGGTCTATAGGCGGATGGAAGATTTTTGCATTGATCGATGGTCCAGATCAAATCTGAAGTTCGATCCAATGGCTGTAGTGGTTTTCGACTTTGTTAAGGAGAGATTTGCACGATCCAACAGTTGGAATTCCATTTGGAGCATGATCGAATGGTCAGAAATACATCCAACTTTGATAAAGATTAAAATATCAGATTTTGGATAGATCTGGGCGATTCAAAGGCAATCCGACGGCCAAAAATTAATGTAAAGAATATTATATGAATTTTAAGGGTTTTAGGACTCCTTTTTCTATCAAAAAAATATAAACAATTCATCTATAAATAGGAGACCTAAAAATAAATGTAAGAAGAAGAAATAATTAGAAAAAAAATAAAAAAATAGAAAAAAAATCAAGAAGCTTTAGGGATCAAATATTAAGAGATTATGGAGCTAGAGAGTTTGATGCGTGGCTAAATCCCTTCAATCCAGGAATACGATGAAGCCTAAATATGAATTTTTATTTTTTTTTCTTGTATTTAATTTATATATAAAAAAATTATGCTTTTATTTTATATCTTTTTATTTTCTTTTGACGTATTGATCTAGCCTATACAATTTATACCCTTTATTGACGTGTCATGATCTCTATATACGGTATGTGCTTTGCAGAGATAGATCGTGATATGTTAGATTAAATCTTATATCTTGTAATTGAATTTAGATAGTTAATACTATAATAGGACGAGCTGTAATCTACTGATATAGTCCGTATCTCTTAGAGATAAGCTATGCTAATATCTTAATCACAAGAATTAATATTGCAACATAAAAAAAATAAATCTAATTTGTATGATGGATTCAAAATTTCTGAGTTATTTCTCTGAATTATTTTTTTTCATAAATTAATTTATACTTTTAATTTAATTCTTGCTATTCTATTTCTTTTTAATCTTTCTACAATCAATTCTCTTTTATTTTTTCTTAAAAAAAAAGAGATAATCACCTTAGATCCCTATGGAAATGATCCCTACTCACCTTATCTATATAGTTTGAGTTGATTTTTATTATTGACCACCTACGACAGCGATCAAATTTTGGCACCGTTGCCGGAGATCTAGGTATGATTATTTTAAAAAAAAATTTAGTTTTATTCTTAGTTTCTTTTTATTTTCTTTCTAATTTACTTAGTTCCTTAGTCAAACTTACTTTCTTTCAAAAAAAAAAAATCTCTACATTGACACCTCATAATCTACTTAGAAAATTAAATACTTAATCATGAAACCTAAAAAGTGAAATAAATTAATTTACTCTTGACTAACTACCAAATCTAGCCATCTTTTCTTCTTGCATTACGTAAGTCCATAAAACATCTTAAGGCCACAAATCCTAAAAAAGATAAGGTGGAGATTTCATCACCCTTCCTTGGCCCACAAACCACCATCCTGTATATTGCATTGAGCTAAACCTTAACTTAAAATCAATTAGATGTTGGCCCCTAAGGACTCTTGAGCTCAATAGGATAAGGGATCCAAAGAATTAGATCGGAGTAGGGTTAGTCAGTTTGACTGGTGTCTAGGAAAGTGGTTTAGAGACTACGTTCTGAAGAAAGATGGTTATTTAATTAGTTCTGTTTACTTACCTGGCCAACTCAGTTGGTGTTTAAGAAAAATAATGAGGAGACCCCCACCAATCTTACACTTACTTGGCCAGTTGAGTGGCTAGTCTTTTACCTAGAGTGCTCAAAGGCAACCTTGACAGTTAGGAGCTGTCTAGATCTAGGGTTACCATTAGCTAGGATTATCTGCATAACTTGATTACTAACCTACAACTATTAATCCTAATTAAAATACTCTTCTCTATCATCTCTCGATTTAGGACTCCTTAAGCTCTCATCTTTAGAATTCTCTTCTCATCTATCTCTCCTTTCTCCTCTCTTCTAACCAAAAAAAAAATCATTAAAAATCTCATAAGATTGCAACTTGAAAATGGAAATCTGATCGTTTAGTGAGAATTGATTCAAACCCTACCCTAATCCAAGAAAATTCTGAGTCCACAATGAGTGAAGTCAATCAACCTCAGGTCCTAAAAGATCTTTGCTATCCTATTAGGTCAGCCCAACCATCTTGTATCAGACTTCCCCAAACCAATGCAACAACTTCTAAAATTAAACCTCAAATCATTAACATGCTCCCTAAATTCATCGATAATAAAGATGCATATATTTTTATTAGAGAATTTGAGGAAGTATGTGACACCATGAGAATACACCAATTGTCAGATGATGCTATTAAACTTAGGCTGATTAATTTTGCTCTCAAGGATAGTGCTAAGAAATGGTTATATAATCTGCCCAACCATTCGATTACAACTTGAGATGGATTTGTAAAAACTTTTTTGAATTTTTTTTTTACATCATAAAATAGCTAAGTTAAGAAATAAAATTAACTAATTTTATTAATTTGGGGTGGAGTCTTTCTGAAAGTGTTTTGATCATTTCAAGAACTTTTTAACCCAATGCTCACATCATGGAATTGAGACTTGGAGATTATGCCAAACCTTTTATGAGGGACTAGACCCAAACTCTAGAACCATGCTAGAGTCAATGTGTCAGGGTCAGTT
Organism: Elaeis guineensis; assembly: GCF_000442705.2. NCBI lineage: Eukaryota > Viridiplantae > Streptophyta > Magnoliopsida > Arecales > Arecaceae > Elaeis > Elaeis guineensis. The sequence goes on along the minus strand of NC_026002.2, from coordinate 53,472,131 downwards.
TATGCATAAGGAAGCTAATGAAGTCTGATAATTCTTAGAGGACCTAGCAGAAAAGAGCCTGCAGTGGGAAGGAACTAGGGAACCTACAAGAGGTGCTATGCATCAAGTATCCAGATCCCTAGCTACAAAGGCCAAAATAGATACTATACTACGCAGGTTAGAGGCCTTAGAACTCAAAGGATACATCCAAGTGAATCAAGTTTCAACATCTACTTGCAATGGATGTAATGCCACAAACCACGTCATGGAAGAATGTCCCTTTTTGATGAACCCAACTGAGAACAAAGTAGCACAGATTAATGCTGCCTACTATAAACCTACAAATGATCCTTATGCACCAACGTATAACCCAGGATAGAGGAATCACCCTAACTTTTCTTGATCACAAGGGTCAAATCCCAGTAGACCTATCCTTAATCAATCCAATCAAAGGCCCACCTGACCATCAAATTATTCACAAGACTTCGACAATGATCAAAGACTTAATGCACTAGAAAAAGGGTTAGAGATTTTAATAAAAACCACTTCTGATAGTATAAAATTTAATGACCAAAAGCATAATTCACTACAGAAAAATCTTGAAGCCTTAACAAAAAATACAAACAATTTCATGCAAACCACGGGCCAACTTATAAATTCAAACACCCAAGCCATTGCCCATCTAGAAATGTAATTAAGTCAATTGGCTACCACCATCAGTGAAAGAGAAAAAAAAATGGCCAAGCCAACCTGAACCTAACCCAAGAGCTCAAATTGGTCAACAATCTCAACCTGAAGGTCGATTCAATCATGTAAATATAATTCATACCTTAAGGTCTAGGAGATAAGTAAATAATCAGGTAGGTATAATTGAGAACCAAGAAGACCAACTGATTGAACCACAGACTGATCAGACCAAATCTGACAAGCCTGAATCAACAAAGGTTGATAAGTTATCCAAGCCAATTGCAGAACCCATCACTAGGTTCGAGCAAGTTGAGATGTCAACCACCAATCTTATAGCTTCTTTTCCAAATAGACTTAGGTCCAACAGATACTCAGCCCACATGGATCAAATCTTAGAGATATTCAAACAAGTGAAAGTAAATATTCCTCTGCTAGATATGATCCAACAAGTTTTCACTTACGCTAAGTTTCTTAAAGGCCTATGCATAAAGAAGAAGACCACTAATGTTCCCAAGAAAGCTTTCTTGGCAGCTGGTATGAGCTCATATCTTTCAAGCCACATGCCATTCAAGTATAAAGATCCAGGGTCTCCTACAATCTCATGTATCATTGGGGAAACCATCATTGATAGGACCTTGTTAGACCTAGGGACTAGTATGAATATCTTACCTTATTCAATTTATGAGAAATTGAGGATAGAAGAATTAAAGCCTATAGAAATTATATTATAATTAATAGACTGATCAGTGAAAATCCCCAAGGGAGTTATGGAGGATGTGCTAATCAAGGTCAGTGATTTCATTTACCCTGTAAATTTTATGATCCTAGAAACTGAACCAGTGTCAAACCCAAAAGGTCACATCCCAGTCATCTTAGGTAGATCATTTTTAGCAACCACCAATGCCCTGATCAACTATTGTGATGGACTCATAAAGCTCTTATTTGGAAACATATCTATTGATCTTAATATTTTTAATCTTGAAAATAAAAAGGACCAATTAGTTGATGTAAACTTGATACAAGATGAGATCTATGAGACCATTGACCCAGGAGAAGAAGATTTTAACTGTAATCTCTGACCAGATCAAAAATTTGAAATAGCTTATAAAATTTCTTCATCTAGTGATCAGAGAGTTCATCTACAATAGCAACCACCTGTCGAATCACTTATAAAGATAAATTTTCTGAATGAACCAATTGAAGAAATTCAAGTTCAAGAGGTTAATGCCCTACTTGATTCACCTCACCTACCTTACCCACTTGAATTTGTCAATCCAATATTTGATACAGGATAAGTGAGGTAAAATTAGTATGGTCTGACTGAAGATGATAAACTTAACACTCTTTGAGAGGCAATCTAATTTTTTTTATTTATTTTAACTAATCTTTATTTTTTTTAAAAATAAAAGACTGCTCTATGTGGAGCACTTGTCAATAATTTGGTCTGGTTGAAAATAATAAACTTAGTAATTTTTGGAAGACAATCCAGTTTCAGTTTTTACTTTTGCTTTTTTTTGCATTTTGTTTAGGTTAATCGAGGCTTGCTTCGTATCTTTTGTAGAGATTTGAAGATAAAATTGGCTAAGTTGGAGGGAGAACTATTTTTGAAAAGACTTCTGAATCAGGTGACATCTCTCCTTTTCTTTCTCTTTGCATACACCCTTCATTTTTTCTACTCCATTGAGGACAATGTCGATTAAGTTGGGGGGAGAATAAGAAAAAATTAAAATTTTTTTTTAAATCCTCAAGTTAGTATTTAGCATTTAAGTACTTGATTATACTTAAGAATTGAGTTAAACCAAATATTTTTAAAAGAAAATTGATGTACAAATTAGAGAGTTTGTGAGATATTGAGGGATCAAGTACTAAGAAAACTCAATAAAGAGTTATGTTCAGAACATAAATAATTTTTTTTGAGTATTTCAAAATTTTTCTACCAGCATCAAAGAAGAGTTTACTTCTTATGAACTTGTATAAAATAATTATATATATTTTTATATTTTTATAAATTTTTTTTTTTCAAGTACTTCATGCTGAGTAATCGGGTCTCTTTGCCTAAACAAGTATTGAGTTTCACGTCCAAAGGTATGAAGGGTAAAGAAGCTTTATTGTAAAGCTAGTTTTAACTCATAGCCTGTTTGATTCGAGTAAGTAGATCCGAAGAGTATTCTATACTTAGTGTCCTAAAGCCATATGATTTGGGAGTCATTGGCTGAAAACTCGCTACATGGGTCAAACAGAAAGCTTAAGGGGTTAAGATACTCAATAGCGGTTGATGTGCAAATCTTAAAATTTATAAATAAAACCGCAAGCACACGGTATGCAGAGTAGCACGACCAGCGAGTACGGGTCGATCCCACAGAGACTTAGTTTAAAAATGATTTTCAAATCTATGCTCAAGCGAGCTTTAACGAAAATCAAAAGTCGAAAGTTGTTTGCTAAAGACAATAAGACTAAGGATCTAGGGTTTTTGAATCCACTAGATCTAGATTAGGGAATTCTACCTAGAATTTTTCTTATTGATCCTAACGACTACTCCTCTTGTCTTTTCAAAGCATAGATTATGAAGGGACTAAGGCCCAACGATAACCCATCAAGATTCTTTACAGGGGAGTAGTAACTAGGATCCCTTAGGATTTTTTCCTCTTATGCACTGAATCAAGCATGAACTATGAAGGGACTCTGACCCAACTGTAGTTCATCAAAAATTCTTGGCAAAAGAGGAAGAAAAAGAAATCCTAAGAAAAAGAAAGAACCCTATGTAAAATCCCTACTCATGATCTAGCTTCATCGCAAACCCTAGAAGGGATGCTTAGCTAGACATGATCTAAATCTACTTGCAAAATTTAAATGCAGAAAAATAAACTACCCTAATTTTATAAATTAAACTATCCTAATTGCATAAATTTAAACTGCATAATTTAAACTAACCTAATTGCATAAAATTAAATTGCATAAATTAAACTATCCTAATTGCAAGAAAAATAAATTGCATAATGTAAAGAGATGAAATTGCATAAAAATAAGATTTTATATATAAAAAAAATTTATTATAAAAACCTCAAAGCTCGAGGCTTGAGAAGAGAGTTAAAAATCCCACTATCTAGGGTTACAAGCTTAATCGGAAAAAAGAATACATAAAACAAGGGCCTTTGGGGGCTTTTTATAGGCATTTGGGGGTTATAAGATTTTCAAAATTTTAGATGTGGGACTAAGAGGTTTTAGAGGGTTGTTAGGGAGGTTTATGGTGCGCCGATGGGTCCATGGTCCATGCGCCTATTGCTGTGGACCAGGCGGCTAACCAGATCACCAAATTATTTGATTTTTGACCAATTTTGATCTGATTTGACTCGGGTTTGACCCAATTGAGTCTTCTTTCTTCATTCTTCAATTTCTGGGTCAATTTAACTCTGTTTTGCATAAAATTTATGCCGTTGGAATCCTCTTTCCTTGTTCTTTCTATTGATGATCTCTTTTTTTATAAAATATAATAATAAGTATCAATTTCTTAATAAAGTTAGATAATTTAGATATTAATTGATACTTTTTATGTCAATTTGTGACATAAATCACACCCCCCAACTTAATCATTGCTAGTCCCTTAGCAATGTACCAAAATAAGATCATATTTCAAAAAGATCCTTCCTTTGTAAATTAATTTAAGATCAAAATTCAAGAAGTTTTCTAGTATTACTAAGTAATGAGCTTCGAATTAGAATCGGTAGTCAGTCTACTTAGAAGCTTTCTTAGAGTACACTTAAAGTTTTATAGTACTTGTGTGAGTGATAACTAACTTAGTATTTCAGTATTAACTTGTACAGGCCAATTGTATCATTTTTCATAACTTAGTTCGATTAATTTTCTATACACCCCAGATTAAACAAAGAACTAAGGTAGCTTTCACACTATTTTTTTTTTTTTTTTTTTTTTGAGCATCCTGGCCTTCCCACCACCGTTTGACGCAAATCTCAACACTTGACTTAGGTGAAGAGACCCAGTTACTAGGCTTAGGGCAATCCACATTTACTCTATGTTTTGTATTTTATTTCAGGCAGGTAGTTCTTTCCTTAAATTCAAATTTCTTCAATTGGGGTGTAGAGAAAATTATCTAATTTAAATAATACTCAAATCCTTAATTGGCCTTACAATTAACACATACTTTACCTTATTAGTGTGCATGTACAATTGGAAGTGCTAATAGTCTTTAAATGACCTAAGCCACCAAGAGTCTAACCAGCTAATCTTCTCCGTGACTCACTACATTAGCAAATACTTTCTAACTTACTCTTATTTCTTTTATAGATTAATTTATTTCATATATATATATATATATTTTATCTTTTTTTACATAATATATTAAATGCAAGAAATAACTCATAGTGGAAGGAAAAGGAAATGATAACACCTGATTTTGTTCAAGCTCTCCCCCCAACTTGACCGACATTGTCCTCAATGGAGTTTATCTAATTTATTTGTCCTAAGCAAACTGAAAACAAAGAAAGCATTAGAAATTAAATAAGCTGGGTTGCCTCCCAGAAGTGCTAAGTTTTATGTCTTCAGCCAGACCAAACCTCGAAGCAACTTAATCAGAATAAGTTGGTTCATAAAGAACCATGGCATCTTCAATAGTCTTGACAGGTAATTCCAAGAATGGTTTTAATCGTTGACCATTAACTTTAAAGATAACACCATTACTTGGGTTTTCAATCTCAACAGCTCCGTGTGAAAAGACTTCCTTTACTAAAAATGGTCCTGTCCATCTTGACCTAAGCTTTCCTGGAAACAGATGTAATCTAGAGTTATATAAGAGCACCTTTTGTCCAATATTGAAAGTTTTTCTTATAATTGATTGATCATGAAATGCTTTGGTTCGTTCTTTGTATATCCTTGTATTTTCATAGGCTTCATTTCTAAGTTCTTCTAATTCATTCAATTGAAGCTTCCTATGGTTTCCAACGTCATTCAAATTTGTATTTAGTTGTTTGATGGCCCACATGGCTTTGTGTTCTATCTCAATAGGCAAGTGACATGGTTTACCAAATACAATTCTATAAGGAGACATTCCTAGATTGATCTTGAAAGCGGTTCGGTATGCCCAAAGTGCATCAATTAATTTCAAAGACCAATCCTTTCTATTGGCACTAACAGTTTTTTTCAGGATCTGTTTGATTTGTCGGTTTGACACTTCAACTTGCCCACTAGTTTGAGGATGATATGGTGTGGCTAATTTGTGGGTGACATTATACTTTTTCATCAATGTTGCAAAAGGTCGGTTACAAAAATGGGTTCTCCGATCACTAATGATTGCCCTAGGAATACCGAAACGGGAGAGAATATTTTTTTTAAGAAACTTAATGACCATTTTGCTATCGGGTGTTCTACATGCAATTGCTTCTACCCACTTTGAAACATAATCAACTGCTACTAGAATATATTCATTTCCAAAGGAATTTGGAAATGGTCCCATGAAATCGATCCCCCAAACATCAAAAACTTCAACTACCAAGATTGGGTTGAGTGGCATTATGTGTCGCTTGGTGATTCGACCCATTTTCTGACATTGAGTACAACTTTTACAATATTCATGAGCATCCTTAAACAAATTGGGCCAATAAAAACCACATTGGAGAACCTTAGCAGCAGTTTTCTTAGACGCGAAGTGACCCCCACAAGCTTGATCATGACAAAAAGATAAAATATTCATAACTTCGTTATCTGGGATATACCTTCTAATAATTTGATCAGGACATTGTTTAAAAAGATAAGGATCATCCCAAATGAAATACTTCACTTGGGCAAAGAATTTATATTTATCCTGCTTAGTCCAATGAGAAGGTATCTTACCTATGGCTAAATAATTTACAATATCAGCAAACCAAGGTTCAATAGACACAGACATGAGTTGCTCATCTGGGAAAGATTCATTGATGGGTGGTTCACTAGATGGTGCGACTGGAATTCGGGACAAATGATCTGCTACAACGTTCTCAGTGCCTTTCTTGTCCCTAATTTCTAGGTCAAATTCTTGAAGGAGCAAAATCCATCTGATTAAGCGTGCCTTGGCATCCTTCTTTGCTAGGAGATGTCTAATGGCTGAGTGATCGGTGTAAACAATGATGTGGGTCCCAACCAAATAAGATCTAAATTTTTCTAAAGCAAAGACAACGGTAAGGAACTCCTTCTCAGTTGTGGTGTAGTTAAGCTGCGCATCATTTAAGGTTTTACTTGCATAATATATCACTCTAGGCAGCTTATTTATTCGTTGACCTAAGATTGTGCCCACAACATGATCGGACGTATCACACATTAATTCAAATGGTTCAGACCAGATAGGAGGATGAATGATTGGAGCTGATACAAGTGCATTTTTTAGAAATTCAAAGGATTCCAAGCACTCATGAGTAAATTCAAATTTGGTATCCTTTGCCAAAAGATTAGTCAGTGGATGTGCTACTTTGCTAAAGTTGGCAATAAACCTTCTATAGAATCCAGCATGACCTAAAAATGAACATATTTCTTTCACAGATTTAGGTGGTGGAAGACTTGCAATTAGATCTATTTTGGCCTTGTCCACTTCAATCCCCTTTTTAGAAATGACATGGCCAAGAACTATTCCCTGTTTGACCATAAACTGACATTTTTCCCAGTTGAGAACTAGGTGCTTCTCCTTACATCGTTCTAGAACTAATTGCAGGTGATTCAGACACTCGGAGAAGGTTAGGCCAAAAACAGAAAAGTCATCCATAAAAATTTCTAGAAATCATTCTATCATATCTGAAAACATGCTGATCATGCATCTTTGGAAGGTTGCCGGTGCATTACATAGTCCAAAGGGCATTCGTCTATAGGCAAAAGTACCAAATGGACAGATGAATGTAGTCTTTTCTTGATCTTCAGTGGCTATGGGGATCTGGTTGTAACCGGAGTATCCATCAAGAAAATAGTAAAACTCTTGTCCGGCTAGTCTTTCCAACATTTGATCAATAAATGGCAAAGGAAAGTGATCTTTCCTTGTCGCAGCATTCAACTTTCTATAGTCTATACAAACCCTCCATCCCGTTTGGGTCCTAGTTGGGATTAGTTCGTTTGCATCATTTTGGACCACTGTTACCCCAGATTTCTTGGGTAGTACTTGAACTGGGCTTACCCAAGAGCTATCAGAAATAGGATAAATTATTTCACTATCTAGGAGTTTCAGAATCTCCTTTTTAACTACATCCTTCATAACTAGATTAAGCCTTCTTTGGGCTTCTCTTGTTGGTTTAGCCTCTTCCTCTAAGTATATTCTATGTTGAACTATAGAAGGGCTTATTCCTTTGATATCTGCAATGGTCCAACCTATTGCCTCTTGATTTGCTTTTAGAACTGACAATAACTCCTCCTCTTGCTTGGGATCTAGGTCTGATGCAATAATTACAGGCAAAGTTTCTTTGGGTCCTAGATATGCATACTTGAGATGTTCTGGGAGGGGCTTCAGTTCTAAAATGGGTGCTTCCTCTATCGATGGTTTAGGTGATGAGTTCACCATCTCAATGATTGGTTCAGTAGGAAGTATCGATTCCTGATTAATCTGATTTTCTTTAAGTATTTCATTGACATCCTCAGACTCATGGATTAACCAGGGGTTAGACTCTAAGTCGACTTCATCATCACTAATGTCAATGGATTCATAAATACCATCTTGGACTACATTGACATCAGCATGAGAAGAGGATTCCTGTTCTAAGTTAAAAACATTAAGCTCAATGGTCATATTCCCAAAGGATAACTTTATTAGACCATTTCGATAATTGATTTTAGCATTGGCCGTAGCTAAGAATGGTCTTCCTAAAATGACAGGTATATGTCCTTTAAGATTCGCAACTGGCTCAGTCTCTAAAACAATAAAATCTACAGGGAAAATAAAATTTTCAACCTTTATCAGAACATCCTCGACCATTTCCTTAGGGATCCTAAGAGATCTATCGGCTAACTGTAATGTGATCCCAGTAGGTTGAAGTTTTTCTAATCCTAGTTGTTCATACACCGAATATGGAAGGATATTCACACTAGCTCCTAGATCTAGCAAGGCCTTTTTTATATTGGTTTCTCCAATAACACAAGAAATTGTTGGAGCTCCAGGGTCCTTATATTTAATTGGCACATGGCTAGATAGGTATGAACTGACACTTGCAGCCAAAAATGCTTTCTTTGGTACATTAGTGGTCCTTTTCCTAGTGCAGAGATCTTTTAAAAATTTGGCATAAGTTGGAACCTGATGGATTATATCTAAAAGAGGAATATTAACTTAGACTTGTTTAAATACCTCTAAAATTTTGTCTAAATGTTCAGATTTATTGGATTTCAGTCTGTTTAGAAAAGGAGCTCTAGGACTTTTAAGTACTAGACTAGGTGAATTTTCAGTTTCTGGTGCTTGAGGTTGAAAGGTAGTAGTTTTAGAAGGTGACTCGACAGATGAGTCATCTATATCATCAAGTGCAACTACCTTATTGTCTATTTATTTTCCTGATCTTAAGGTATGAATGGCATTTACACCATTAACTTGGTTTCCTTGTTGGGGTCGTGGACCATTTTGGTTCCTAGGATTTGGCTCATGTTGGCTAGGTAACCTACCATGTTCTCGTTCACTAATGGTTGAAGCCAGCTGACTTACTTGCATTTCCAGACGGGCTATAGCTTGGGTGTTATTATTTATGAGTTGACCCATGGTTTGCATAAAGCTGGTATGTGTCTTCATCATGACTTCTATGCTTTTCTCTAAAGAGGTAATTTTCTTGTCATTATCATGGAAGCCTGGCGGGTTGTTCATTACTGGGTTGGACCTTAGATTTTGCTGATTGAAATTTGGATTGCCTACATTAGGATTCTGGGACCATGAGAAATTTGGGTGATTCCTCCAACCTGGGTTATATGTGGGTGCATAAGGATTGTTCAATGGTCCTTGATAGGTGGCATTCACCTATGCACACTCATTCGAGTAGGAACATTCTTCTAAGACATGGTCTGGTGCATTGCACCCTTTACACATGGATGCAGATATTTGATTTACATTGGCTGGTCTCTATAATTCTAAGGCTTCCAATCTACGTGTTAAGGTTGCAATCTTGGCCTCTGATGCTAGGGTTGGTTGAATTTGATGCATTCCTCCTCTTGAAGGTGTAGCTTTATCAGGTTCCCTAGTTGTTTCCCACTGTAAATTTTTCTCGGCTAGGTCTTCTAAGAATTGCCAAGCTTCAGTAGTTTCTTTGTCCATAAATTGGCCTTGGCACATGGACTCTAGCATGGTTCTTGAGTTTGAATCTAACCCCTCATAGATGATCTGGCATAGTCTCCAAGTTTCTATTCCATGGTGTGGGCATTGGGTCAAAAGATTCTTGAAACGATCAAAGTACTTCCAAAATGATTCACCAGCTAGTTGGTAAAATTGATTTATTTCATTCCTAATCCTAGCTGTTTTATGATGGGGAAAATACTTTTTTAAAAATGTTCTCACAAAGCCCTCCCAGGTAGTGACAGAATAGTTTGGCAGACTATAAAGCCACTTCTTAGCATTGTCCTTAAGGGCAAAGTTGATTAATCTAAGTTTGACCTCATCCTCTGTTAATTGCAGTTTCATGGTTGCACATACCTCCTCAAATTCTCTAATAAATATATAAGCATCCTCTAATCCTGTGAATTTTGGAAGCATATTTATGATTTGAGATTTGATTTCAAAATTGTTAGCTGTGGGTTGTGGCAACCTGATACAAGATGGTTGGATGGAGCCAACTGGATAACACAAATCCTTAAGGGTCATGGGTTGGATTGGTTCAGCCATTGGAACAATAGGAATTGACTCAATTCTAACTAGACGACCCGACACTCTTCTCCACACACGAGGTGTACGGTTCTCAATGTTTATACAATTTTTTTTTTTTCAAACAAGTGAAACAATAAATTAAACTCAATCTATCTTAGGGTTAACCTAAATCTAGACAGCTCCTAACTTGTTCCAAGATGACCCTTCAAGCCTTCCAAGTGGAGATTGATCAACTAGTTAGCCAGGTAAGTATAAGAGGTGGGAGGTTCACTCATCGTTGCCTTTCTAGACACCAAACGAGTTGGCCAGGCCAGCAACTGAACCAATTTAACAAACTACCCTCAAGGACTTGCCTAGACACCAACTAATCAAACAACTCAAACTTAGTAGAACTCTTAGGGTTCCTTGTCCTATTGAGCTCGAATTCCTTAAGGTTGATGTCTAATTGATTTTAAGATTAAAGGTCTAGGTAATGCAATATGATGGAGATGGTTTTTGGGCTAAGGAAGGGTAATGAAATCCCCACCTTATCTTGTTAATGGGTTGATGCCCTTAGATTAATTATGAAAATGCAAATGCAAATAAACAAGATGACCAAGAATGTAAAAGATTTTAATTTAGAATTTTTTTTATTTTGATATTTTACTTCACGATTATGAAATATCTTTTGTTTTTTTTTTTTTTTTTTAAGTAAATTCAAATGATTAGATCTAAAAGGAAAAGTAATTAACTAAAAATAATAAAAGAAAAATTAGAAGCATACCTGAGTTTTTCAGCAATCACCAACTAAATCTAGAAACCTAAAGGAAAAAGAAAGAGAGTTATAAAGCACGAAGAACAAATATTTGAAAACAATTTAAAACGCCAAATCCCCGGCAACGACGCCAAAAACTTGATGTGAAAATCTTAAAATTTGTAAATAAAACCGCAAGCGCACGATGTGCAGAGTAGCACGACCAGCGAGTACGGGTCGATCCCACAGAGACTTGGTTTAAAAATGATTTTCAAATCTATGCTCAAGCGAGCTTTAACAAAAATCAAAAGTCGAAAGTTGTTTGCTAAAGACAATAAGACTAAGGATCTAGGGTTTTTGAATCCACTAGATCTAGATTAGGGAATTCTACCTAGAATTTTTCTTATTGATCCTAACGACTACTCTTCTTGTCTTTCCCAAGCATAGATTATGAAGGGACTAAGGCCCAACGATAACCCATCAAGATTCTTTACAGGGGAGTAGTAACTAGGATCCCTTAGGATTTTCTCCTCCTATGCACTGAATCAAGCATGAACTATGAAGGGACTCTGACCCAACTGTAGTTCATCAAAAATTCTTGGCAAAAGAGGAAGAAAAAGAAACCCTAAGAAAAAGAAAGAACCCTATGTAAAATCCCTACTCATGATCTAGCTTCATCGCAAACCCTAGAAGGGATGCTTAGCTAGACACGATCTAAATCTACTTGCAAAATTTAAATGCAGAAAAATAAACTACCCTAATTTCATAAATTAAACTATCCTAATTGCATAAATTTAAACTACATAATTTAAACTAACCTAATTGCATAAAATTAAATTGCATAAATTAAACTATCCTAATTGCAAGAAAAATAAATTGCATAATGTAAAGAGATGAAATTGCATAAAAATAAGATTTTATATATAAAAAAAATTTATTACAAAAACCTCAAAGCTCGAGGCTTGAGAAGAGAGCTAAATATCCCACTATCTAGGGTTACAAGCTTGATCGGAAGGAAGAATACATAAAACAAGGGCCTTTGGGGGCTTTTAATAGGCATTTGGGGGTTATAAGGTTTTCAAAACTTTAGATGTGGGACTAAGAGGTTTTAGAGGGTTGTTAGGGGGGTTTATGGTGTGCCGATGGATCCATGGTCTATGCGCCTGTTGCTGTGGACCAGGCGGCTAACCAGATCACCAAATTATTTGATTTTTGACCAATTTTGATCTGATTTGACTCGGGTTTGACCCAATTGAGTCTTTTTTCTTCATTCTTCAATTTCTGGGTCAATTTAACTCCGTTTTGCATAAAATTTACACTGTTGGAATCCTCTTTCCTTGTTCTTTCTATTGATGATCTCTTCTTTTACAAAATATAATAATAAGTATTAATTTCTTAATAAAGTTAGATAATTTAGATATTAATTGATACTTTTTATGTCAATTTGTGACATAAATCAGCGGTACAATGTAACAATAAAAAAAATAGAACATATTTATGAAAAATAGATGTTGATTTAATTGAATAATTTAAGTACCAAAATAATGAAAAATTTTTGAAAAATTTAATGCATATTTTTTTTTTATTTTTCAGGTAAAAATTGGAGCAAAAATCAAATCAAAATATTCTAAAAAATATTAAAAATTACCTTCAGTGCATGGTGGACTGGTCGCTTGATCCACAAAATCAAGGGTGCGGTCCATAGAAATAGTTCATGGTCCACAGGCGCAGTCTATAGGCGGACGGAAGGTTTTTTCGCTGATTGACGGTCGAGATCAAATCTGAAGCTCAATCCAACAATTGTGGTGGTTCCCGACTTTGATAAGGAGAGATTTGCACGATCCAATGGCTGAAATTCCATCTGGAGCATGATCGAATGGTCAGAAATGCATCTGACTTTGATAAAGATCAAAGCATCAGATTTTGGGCTGATCTGGGCAGTTCAAAGGCAATCCGACAGCCAGAAATTAATGTAAAGGATATTATACAAATTCTAAGAGTTTTAGGACTCCTTTTCTTATCAAAAAAATATAAGAAATTCATCTATAAATAGGAGACCCGAGAATAAGTGTAGAGAGGAGAAAAAATTAGAGAAAAAATTAAAAAAAATAAAGAAAAAAATTAAGAAGCTTTAGGGATCAAATATTGGGAGATTATGGAGCTAAAGAGCTTGATGTGTGGCTAAATCCCTTCAATCCAGAAATATGATGAAGTCTGTAAATGAGTTTTTATTTTTTTTCTTATATGTAATTTTTATGCAATAAAATTATGCTTTTATTTCATATCTTTTTATTTTTTTTTGAGGTATTGATCCAGCCAACAGGACCGATACCCTCTATTGACGTGCCGTGATCTCTGTATACGGTACGTACTTTGGAGAGATAGATCATGGTATGTTTATATCTTATAATTAAATTTAGATAGTTTATGTTCTGACAGGATGAGCTGTAATCTACTGATATAGTCCGTATCCTTTAAAGATAAGCTATGCTAATATCTTAATCACAAGAATTAATATTGTAATATAAGAAAAAAAAAGAAAATAAATCTAATTTGCATGGTGGATTCAAAATTTTTGAGTTATTTCTCTGAATTATTTTTTTATAAATTAATTTATATTTTTAATTTAATTCTTGCTATTCTATTTTTTTTAATCCTTCTACAATCAATTCTCTTTTATTTCTTCTTAAAAAAAAGAGATAATCACCTTAGATCCCTATGAAAATGATCTCTACACATCTTATCTATATAGTTTGAGTTGATTTTTATTCTTGATCGTCTATGACAGCGATCACATCTAATGTTATGACATCTAGTTCTACAACTAACATTAGAACTAGAATTTATCCTACACATCTATAGCATATTCAGCTTCTATTGATTGATTATTTAGAACTCTTCCAATATATCGAACAAAAATACATCCTGATATAGATACTCTATCATCAGCATCCATGTATCCTTCCACTCTTAGCTTTTCTCTAAAGATCAAGAATCTAAATCTTTAGTACTTCTCAAGTATTTAAGGATATTCTTCACAGCTATCCAGTGCTCCTCATCTAGATTCAACTGATACCCGCTCGTGATACTCATAGCAAGGGCAATATCAGGTTGAGTACATAGCATGGCATATATGAAGCTCCCTATGGCGAGGCATAAAGAATCCTACTCATGCACTGAACTTTCTCAGATGTGGTCAGACATATCATCTTGAAAAGATTAATCCTATGCCTAAGAGGTAAAAGTCCTATTTTAAAATTTTTCATGCTGAACCTCTTCAGCACCTTCTCTATGTACAGCTTTTGTGACAGGCCTAGAATCTATTTAGGTCTATCCCTATAGACCTTTATTTCGAGAATATATGATGCTTTTCCTAGATCTTTCATGGAGAATTCTTTGGATAACTATTTTTTGACCGTAGTCAGCATGGGAATATCATTCTCAATGAGGAAAATATCATCCACGTACAATACGAGAAATGTTATTGCACTCCTACTGACCTTTTTGTATACACATGGTTCCTTTTCATTTTTGATAAAATCAAATGATTTGATCGCTTCATCAAAATGATAGTTCCAACTCTGAAAAGTTTGCTTCAATCTATATATTGACCTCTGCAACTTGCAGACTCTGTGATCACCATCATCAGACGTGAAACCCCAAGGCTGCTCTATATAGATATCTTCCTCAAGATATCTATTTAGAAAAATAGTTTTCCCATCCATTTGTCAGATTTCATAATCATAATAAGCTGCAACAGTAAGCAGAGTGTGGATGAATTTTAGCATGACTACGGATGAGAAGATTTTCTAATAGTCAATGCCCTCGCACTGACTATAACCTTTTACCACAAGCCTAGCTTTATAGGTCTCTACCTTACCATCGGTACTTTTTTTCTTTTTGTAGATCTATTTACACCCAATGGGTACTGTTGGGTATAAAATACCCACAGCCGAAACCCACGGCGGAATCGCCATCAGCAAGCGCAGCTTCGCCCGGACTCCTACGTGAGCCGGGCTCCACCGACGGCATCAGCAAGTGCAGCTCCGCCCGGACTCCTACGGGAGCCGGGCTCCGACGACGTCAGCAAGCGCTGCTCCGCCCGGACTCCTACGGGAGCCGGGCACCGCCGCCGACGTCAAAACAGCTCCGCCCGGACTCCTACGGGAGCCGGGCTCCGCTCTCAACATCAATTGCTGGTAAGCTCAGTCCGGACTCTTACGAGAGCCGGACTTCACCCTTGACTTTGTTTGCAGCACAGCTCCGCCCGAACTCCTACGGGAGTCGGGCTCCACCGCCATCAGCAAGCGCTGCTCCGCCCGGACTCCTACGGGAGTCGGGCTCCACCGCTGACATCAAAATAGCTCCGCCCGGACTCCTACGGGAGCCGGGCTCCGCTCTCAATATCAATTGCTGGTAAGCTCAGTCCGGACTCTTACGAGAGCCGGACTTCACCCTTGACTTTGTTTGCAGCGCAGCTCCGCCCGGACTCCTACGGGAGCCGGGCTCCACCGCCATCAGCAAGCGCTGCTCCGCCCGGACTCCTACGGGAGCCAGGCTCCACCGCCGACATCAGAATGGCTCCGCCCGGACTCCTACGGGAGTCGGGCTCCGCCGCTGACATCAGAACGGCTCCGCCCGGACTCCTACGGGAGCCGGGCTCCGCTCACGACGGCTCCGACCGTTGCCGAGCTTCAGTCGACAGATCCACACCCCCTGACAGGCCCTCAAAACGGCCGCGACCCTGCTCCACCTCCTGTGGCGGACTCCGTACAGCTCCATTATCCCCCTGGCAGGCCGCAGTAACGGCCACGAACCTGCTCCACCTCCTGTGGCGGACTCCGCACAGCTCCATTATCCCCCTGGCAGGCCACAGTTACGGCCACGAACCTGCTCCACCTCCTGCGACGGGTACCATGCGGTTCCCCTGACGACGGACGCTGCTCCACCCTTCATAACGGATTCCACGTGGCAAGTCGAGGTGATACCCGCGTGTCCGCTCCACTATCTTTCGCAATCAATTCCCCTGACCATGGGCGGCCCACTACCAGGCAGTTACGCACGTCGCCATCAGTCCGTTGCCTCCCCCGCCTATAAAAGGGGGGACTCAGATACGTTATTTTTTAAGCTCATTTCTCTTATCTCGTAACTCTGCTAAATTCTTCGTTCGAGCACTCCATTCTTGTTGAGGCAGAGAACTGACTTGAGCATCGGAGGGTCTTGCCGGAGCAACCCCACCTCCGGTTTAGACTTCCCTTGCAGGTCCCGGCGGCGACCGCGGCCTCCTCAACTCCAGCTTCTCCGGCGCAGGCGGATTTTTGCACCAACAGGATTGGCGCTAGAGGAAGGGCTTTGTATCTTCGCAGCACCCTTGTTCTTGAAGGAGCGCTCAACGGAGCCACCTCCGACCATCTCTCCGTCATTTACCCCTAATCCTCCCCCACGAGACCGGCACCCGATGCCTCCGCGCAGGGCGTCCACCCGGCGGTCCACGGCCTCCGCGGCAAGATCTCAGGCTCTGGCCTCCCCTCCCGTTTCTCAGCCAGCTCCTCCTCCCCCTCCGGCGACGACGGTCGGCGCGGAGCAGTTTGACTTGCTGGCGCAGCAGGTCAAGGGCCTCGTCGAGGCCGTACAGGCGATGCAGCAGCAGCCGCCGCAGGCGTCGGCGCATCCGGAAGGGGCATCTCTGGAATGCCAGAACCCGACGGTGGGGCGGGCCACCTGGGCTAGCCGCCCCGTCCTTCCCGAGAAGGCGAATCCAAGGGTGGAGAGCCCTCAGTCGGACCACGACTCCACCCCTGGGAGATCCCTGCCCCCGTTCTGCCAAAGGACCCTCGAGACTCGAAGTCGAGAGGATTTCCTGGACCGAAGGCTCCAGGAGATGAACCGGCGGATCGAAGAACTCCACCATGCGCCTCCCGCTTATGGTGAGGATATCTGCACTGACCCTCCCTTCTCCCAAATGATTATGCAGGAACCGATCCCGCCGAATTTCAAGCTCCCCCAGTTTGAAAGCTACGACGGGACGTCGGACCCGGTGGACCACCTGGAGGCCTTCCGGACAATGATGCTGCTTCATGGTGCCCCCGACGCCATCTTATGCCGGGCTTTCCCATCTACTTTGAAGGGAGCGGCAAGAAACTGGTACTTGGCACTGAAGCCGGGTACCATCTTCTCCTTCGACCAAATAAGCCACCAATTCGTGGCCCATTTTGTCAGCAGCCGACGTCCCCAGAAAGGTTCGGAGTCCCTCATCAACATCAAGCAGAGGAAAGGGGAGTCCATACGGGCCTACATCAACCGCTTCAACATCACGGCGTTGGAGGTCCGGAACTTGGACCAGTCGGTTGCCATGGCCGCCCTGAAAGGTGGCCTTCAGAAGAATGACCTCTTGTACTCCCTGGAGAAGAAGTACCCCAGGGATTTTGCTGATCTGCTAGCTCGGGCTGAAGGATACGCCCGAGCGGAAGAGGCCTTCAAAATGAAGGATGAAGAGATTGCGAGGGAGCGCCAGGCGGGAGATTCTGGCAAGCCCGCAGTTGAGAAGAGGCCAAGGGAAGCCCGGCCTCGCTCTCGATCCCCTCCTGGGCACAAGCGCGCCCATACTCCACCCCGGGCACGCAGGCAGAGGAGCCCGGACAACAGGTTTCGGCGGGGTTCCCCTCCAGGGAAGTTCCGCAGCTACGCCCCCCTCAACGCCTCGAAGGCCCAGGTACTAATGGAGGTCAGGGAGCTGATCCCTAGGCCGGAGAGGATGCGCACGCATCCCGGGAAGTGCAACCCCAACAAGTTCTGCCTCTACCACCGCGACCACGGCCACGACACCGAAGAGTGCATCCAGCTCCAGGACGAGATCGAGGAGCTCATCCGGCGAGGTCGGCTCGACAGATTCATCCGCCGCAGGCCCGAGGGTAGAGGAGACCGGCCAAGAGCCCTCCCACCGCCCGAACCACAGAAGAGGGAGGAGCAGCCCGGAGATCGGCCTCCTATCGGGACCATCGACTCCATCGCCGGAGGGCCTCAAGAAGGAGCGGGAGAACTGTAAATGTATTGCTTACTGTTTCGTTTTGAATCTACTTTTCTTTCTAGCTAACGCACCCCTCCTGCTTAACGCGGATGTATTATGACTGGATATGACCTCTCCAAAAAACAACGGCCGTGTCAGGAACAGGAGGAGGACCTCGTCCTGACATGAGCAAAGTCAAAGGCCCGGTTCTTTTAGACCGGATGGGGGGAGAGGCCTTACAACGCCCTAATGTGCTCCCACAGCCCTGTTAGGGACAGGAGGAAAACCTCGCCCTAACTTGAGCAAAGTCAAAGGCCCGATTCTTTTAGACCGGATGGGGGGAGAGGCCTTACAATGCCCTAATGTGCCCCCACAGCTCTGTTAGGGACAGGAGGAAAACATCGCCCTAACTTGAGCAATGTCGAAGGCCCGGTTCCTTTAGATCGGATGGGGGGAGAGGCCTTACAACGCCCTAATGTGCCCCCACAGCCCTGTTAGGGATAGAAGGAAAACCTCGCCCTAACTTGAGCAATGTCGAAGGCCCGGTTCTTTTAGACCGGAGGGGGGAGAGGCCTTACAGCGCCCTAACGCGCCCCAACAAGCCAGGCTGATGACGAGAACCTCGCCACCGGCCCAAGCAAAATGGAAGACCCAGACTCCTACGGGAGCCGGGTTCCGCCGCAAAGGTAGGCTCCACCCGGACTCCTACGGGAGCCGGGTTCCACCGCCAAGGTAAAACTTCACCCGGACTCCTACGGGAGCCGGGTGCCGCCGCCAAGCAAGACTTCACCCGGAGTCCTACGGGGGCCGGGTTCCACCGCCAAGCAAGACTTCACCCGGACTCCTACGGGAGCCGGGTTCCGCTGCCAAGCAAGACTTCACCCGGACTCCTACGGGAGCCGGGTTCTGCCGCCAAGCAAGACTTCACCCGGACTCCTACGGGAGCCGGGTTCCGCCGCCAAGCAAGACTTCACCCGGACTCCTACGGGAGCCGGGTTCCGCCGCCAAGCAAGACTTCACCCGGACTCCTACGGGAGCCGGGTTCCGCCGCCAAGCCAGACTTCACCCGGACTCCTACGGGAGCCGGGTTCCGTCGCCCGGTAAGACTTAGCCCGGACTCCCACGGGAGCCGGGCTCTCATCGCCACTTCTACGACAGGGGTCAATGATGGTAGCAAGACTCGGCCGCGCAACAAGATCGGATGGAAGGAAGGAGCTCCCCCCCCCCATGGCGACATCTACATCAAACAAGCCAAACGACAAGAAAGGCCCAACAATCGACATTATCAGTACTACACGTGAACAAGGTAACACAAAGCGCTCCTTTTTCCATTTTCAATATATACACTACAAAGCCAGAGCGGCCAGAAAAAGAAAAACAAAACGACAAAAAGAAAATATCTACATAAAGACAAAGGGGCTCTAAGGGGGCCCTGCCTCCTCCGACCTTGAGTCGCCACCTGCATCCCTCAACCAGGACGGCCTCAGGCTCTCCACCATTTCTTCTAGTTCTTCCTTCTTTCGCAGCACGTCCTGGAGCGCCTGACGAAGTCGCCGGACCTCAGCCTCTGCTTCCCGATGCCACTTTCGCAACACTTCAGACTCCGCCTCTGCATCCGCGACGGCCTTCCGCTCAAGCCCCAGTTGAATTTTTACTTGTTGTAGCTCGGCTGTCTTCTCCCCAAGGGAGACAGAAATCCCTTCGACAGAGCCTCTCAGGGCTTGGAGCTCTTCGTTATCTTGGGCGTTAGCAAGCTGCGCCCTAGTAACCAACTGCCTCTAGAGATGGACTACCTCGTCCGCCGCTCGACGGAATCTCCCCTTGTACTCCTCTACCTGTCGGCGCCAGCTGGCCCGCTGCACATCGTGGCTCATCTCAGCATCTTGAAGCTGCTTCTGGAGGTCGGAAACTTTTTGTGACCATATCTGCTCATCCCGTGCTGCGAGTCGGGGTGAGTTCCCTTCCAGCTGGCCGATCCTCCTCTTGGCAGCCGACAGCTCCACTTTAAGGGCGCTGATCCTGGCCTCTTGAGCCCAAGTTCGGTCACTGACGCTCTTCTTACATTCCTCAAGCTCTTTTGTGAAGCTCGCCTTCCTCCGACTGTAGTCCATGATCGCCCGCACTTGGATACTCCTGAAGTGGGCGGCCTCGGCAGCGGCCTCGGAGTAGCATTTTTTCGCCTGGCGGAGCTCGCCCTCCGACTTTTTCAACTTCTTCGTCAAGTGGAGGACCTCCTTTTTGAGCCGCTGGATAGTCGACTTCAGTGGGACCCCCAGGGGCAGGGGGAGTGCTTCGGTGGGGCGCTGCCATTGGAAGAGGCAAGCGTCAAAGACCGATTCGTTACAAGAAGAAAGGCCGGAAAGAAGGAGCAGAGGGAGGAAAAAATCATCCACAAAAAGGAATTCGGCTTTATTGATTGATCTTGAAGACAAATGAAAAGGAAGCATGATAACAAAAGAAAGATACAAGGTCGGAGGTCTCAGACCTCGGGAGCGGGGGGTGGAGAGTTCGGCGCGGGGGGTGCAACTGCTGTGGCGGCGGGCGAAGGGCCGGCCTCGTCGTCGGACTCCTCCAAGAATTCGAGGCCAAGATCGGGATATCTGCTGGCCACCTTCTCCCGGCAAAGCTCAAACCCCTTGGTAAATGCCTCCAGGCCGAACTGGACGTTCAGCTCCCTCATCTCCGCGGAGGCCTTGAACTCCTCCACCGCAAGGGTCCTGGCCTCCGAGACCAGAACCGGAGTTTGCTCGGCCAGCTGGGCGACCTCGGCCTCCGCCTTCCTCACCGACTCCTCCAGGCTCCGTCTCTCCGCCTCCCGGGCTTGTCTCTCCTCCTCCCGGGCTTGTCTTTCCTCTTCCCGATCCTGTCTCTCTCTCTCCAGGGCCTCCCGGAGGGCGGCCACCTCGGCCGTCTTCGCTTGAAGACGAACGACCTCGTCTTGGCAGCGCTCCTCCGCCCGGAGGAGATCCCTTCTCATGCGGCCCGACGCCTCGACATAGGCGAAGAGCTGGTGCCCGATCTGCAAAGACAGATGGAGAATTACAACAAAGACCGAGGCAACTGTGCAAATAAAAATCCGCTTACCTCAAGAAAGGACCCCAAGGTGTCCCAAGCCCGCTGCTCGGGATCGGCGCGGTCGATCCTCTCCACGACGTCGAACAGGATGCAACCATCGAGCAACCGACGGATTAGAGCCTTGTCGTTGAAGGGATTCTCCGATCCCCCCTCGGAGCAGACGGACTCGTCTGCAGCGGCTCGGTGGCTGCTCGGCCTGCGGGCCACCGATTTTCTCCTCCTCCCCGCGGCAGGCGCCTCCGCAGGGCGAACCTCCGGAATTGGGACCCCAGTCGGTGGGCTCCCTGGGGGAGCCCGGGGGGCCGCTGGCTCGGCATCCGAAGGAATGTCGATCGCCGGGGTCGCCTGGACGGGCGTGGCAAGGCTCGTCTCCTCCACCCTGGCCCTCTTCGCCGAGCCGGAAGTCGTCGCGCCCTTCCTTTTCTGGGCTCTCATGGCCTTGGCAAGCATTCGTGTGGCTTCGGCGTCCATTGCTAAAAAAAAAAAAAAAAAAAAAAAAAAGAAAAAAGAAAGAAGAAGAAAAGAAGAAGGAAAAAGCAGCACCAGTCAGTCCAAAAAAAAAAAAAAAAAGAGAAAAGAAAAGAAGAAAGAGGAAAAAGGAGAGAGAAAGGAAGAGAGGGAAGAAGAAGACAAGAAAAAGAAAGATGTATACTTGCTGGATCTTGAGGGCTCAGGCCGATGTTGAAGAGAAGCGGCTCCCTCAGCAGGTTTGGAAGGGAAGGAGCGGGATAGCTCAGGAGCTTCTGGGCGGCCTGAAGGTCGTCCTCTCCTAGGCCAGGAGCCCGACGGACGGAATCCCTCAGAGACCCCCAAGGGGGTAGGCCCAATTCCAGGGTCGGGAAGTAAACAAAGAGGAATTTCCCCTTCCAGTTGTGAATCGAAGAAGGGGCGCCCTTCAGCAACCCCTTCTTGCCGAACTGAGGGGAGAAGTACCACCAGTCCTTCGCTGAAGGATGGCGTTTGAAGGTGTAGAAATGTCTGAATAAGGAGAGGGATGGCTGGACCTCGGCTATGTGGCAGAGAGAGAGAAACCCTATTAAAAACCTAAAGAAATTCGGGGCAACAGAAGCAAGTGAAATATCTAAAAAGCGAAAGAAGGCGGCGACGAAGTTTGGGAGCGGAAGCCGAAGCCCGGCACGAAAGGCCTCCTGATACAGACAAAAGCGGCCGGGGGGGGGGGGCGCTGGCCCTATCAGAGGGACCAGGAAGCTCCAGGTCGTACTCCGCAGGGACCCCATATCGAGCCCTTATCAGGAGAAGTTCGTCCGGAGTCGACGAACACGAAATGGCGCCCGGCGCGAAAATCGGGCGAGACCCTGCCCCGAGCACGGGTTCATCCGCAGAAACGGGGGCCTGGGGGTTCGAAGCAGAAGAACTCCCAGAACTTACGGGGACAGAAGATTCAGAAGACATTTTTTCTTGGGGAAGAACCTAAAGGGCCCTAGAAAGGCAAACTGAGAGGGGAACGAAGAGCCAAAGGTCAACCCAGAGGAAGACACGAAGAGAATGAAAAGACGAAAGAGCCCTAGGCGGTGAAAAGAAGGTGGGCACTAACCTATCTTGCTCTGAGGACCCGGGGGGCGAGAGACGGAAGGCGCCTACGGCTCGAAGGGGCGTTCGCAAGAGCAGACTCTCGGGGAGATGACGGATGCCAGCGAAAATAAAAAATGGAGTAGGATGCCTGAAGGGGGGAGGACGGGTTTAAATAGACCCTGGGATCCGGCGCCATAATGATCTCGAATCCCCCCAGGCCAGTCCGCGCTCGACACGTGTCCCACTCCCCATGGCAGATGGCTGAAGGCGGCTGGCGGATGGCAGGGCCATAATTCCGCCGTACCTAGGCCAGTGTACTTGCGGGGTCTTCGAAGCGTCCCCTCGTTCCGCCCCAATTCGAAAAGACTCCGGCACGCGCTCATTTAATGCCAAAATATCTGGGAGCGGCAGGGCGCGGGATTCGAAGGGACGGTTCCGGCTGTACTTCTATGTACTTCTTTCGTTTGAAATTCAAAACTCGGATGTAGGGGGACTGGTGTTGGGTATAAAATACCCACAGCCGGAACCCACGGCGGAACCGCCATCAGCAAGCGCAGCTCCGCCCGGACTCCTACGTGAGCCGGGCTCCACCGACGGCATCAGCAAGTGCAGCTCCACCCGGACTCCTACGGGAGCCGGGCTCCGACGACGTCAGCAAGCGCTGCTCCGCCCGGACTCCTACGGGAGCCGGGCTCCGCCGCCGACGTCAAAACAGCTCCGCCCGGACTCCTACGGGAGTCGGGCTCCGCTCTCAACATCAATTGCTGGTAAGCTCAGTCCAGACTCTTACGAGAGCCAGACTTCACCCTTGACTTTGTTTGCAGCACAGCTCCGCCCGGACTCCTACGTGAGCCGGGTTCCACCGACGGCATCAGCAAGTGCAGCTCCGCCCGGACTCCTACGGGAGCCGGGCTCCGACGACGTCAGCAAGCGCTGCTCCGCCCGGACTCCTACGGGAGCCGGGCTCCGCCGCCGACGTCAAAACAGCTCCGCCCGGACTCCTACGGGAGCCGGGCTCCGCTCTCAACATCAATTGCTGGTAAGCTCAGTCCGGACTCTTACGAGAGCCGGACTTCACCCTTGACTTTGTTTGCAGCACAGCTCCGCCCGGACTCCTACGGGAGCCGGGCTCCACCGACGACATCAGCAAGTGCAGCTCCGCCCGGACTCCTACGGGAGCCGGGCTCCGACGACATCAGCAAATGCAGCTCCGCCCGGACTCCTACGGGAGCCGGGCTCCACCGCCATCAGCAAGCGCTGCTCCGCCCGGACTCCTACGGGAGTCGGGCTCCACCGCCGACATCAAAACAGCTCCGCCCGGACTCCTATGGGAGCCGGGCTCCGCTCTCAATATCAATTGCTGGTAAGCTCAGTCCGGACTCTTACGAGAGCCGGACTTCACCCTTGACTTTGTTTGCAGCGCAGCTCCGCCCGGACTCCTACGGGAGCCGGGCTCCACCGCCATCAGCAAGCGCTGCTCCGCCCGGACTCCTACGGGAGCCGGGCTCCACCGCCGACATCAGAATGGCTCCGCCCGGACTGCTACGGGAGCCGGGCTCCACCGCCGACATCAGAACGGCTCCGCCCGGACTCCTACGGGAGCCGGGCTCCACTCACGACGGCTCCGACCGTTGCCGAGCTTCAGTCGACAGATCCACGCCCCCTGACAGGCCCTCAAAACGGCCGCGACCCTGCTCCACCTCCTGTGGCGGACTCCGTACAGCTCCATTATCCCCCTGGCAGGCCGCAGTAACGGCCACGAACCTGCTCCACCTCCTGTGGCGGACTCCGCACAGCTCCATTATCCCCCTGGCAGGCCACAGTTACGGCCACGAACCTGCTCCACCTCCTGCGACGGGTACCATGCGGTTCCCCTGACGACGGACGCTGCTCCACCCTTCATAACGGATTCCACGTGGCAAGTCGAGGTGATACCCGCGTGTCCGCTCCACTATCTTTCGCAATCAATTCCCCTGACCATGGGCGGCCCACTACCAGGCAGTTACGCACGTCGCCATCAGTCCGTTGCCTCCCCCGCCTATAAAAGGGGGGACTCAGATACGTTATTTTTTAAGCTCATTTCTCTTATCTCGTAACTCTGCTAAATTCTCCGTTCGAGCACTCCATTCTTATTGAGGCAGAGAACTGACTTGAGCGTCAGAGGGTCTTGCCGGAGCAACCCCACCTCCGGTTTAGACTTCCCTTGCAGGTCCCGACGGCGACCGCGGCCTCCTCAACTCCAGCTTCTCCGGCGCAGGCGGATTTTTGCACCAATAGGTACAATACTCTCAGATGAATCCATCAAGGTCCATACTTGGTTCGAATGTATCGAGTCAATTTCTGACTTCATTGCATCTAACTATTTTTTGGAATCGATGTCAGACATCATCACATCAAAGATATTAGGATCATCACCATGACCCTTATCTCCCATAAAGAACATTTTCTTTACTTTTTTCGTAAGCATACCCATGTACCTTTCAGGAGGTCGGGAGATCTTGCTGGATCTACGAGGTGGTAGATGAATGTCTACTACTGGCTCATGAATAATGGATTTCTGAGGATCTATAGCTCTTTACTCTTCAAAGACCTTCTCTTCGAGCTTAACTAACCTTCTACTACCACCATCCTGGATAAACTATTTTTTTAAAAATATAATATTTCAATTCACAATCATATTGTGATCTTGTGAAAAATAGAAGTAGTATCCTATTGATTCTTTTGGATATCCTATGAAACGAGCTATTATAGATCTATCATTTAATTTATCAGCCATCTATCTCTTGACATAGGTCGGACATCTTGAAGTCTTAAGATAACCTAGACTCAACTTCTTACCGTACCATATCTCATATGATGTGGTAGGAACGAACTTTGATGAAACCCTATTTAACAGGTGAATGATGGTTAATAAGGCATGTCTCCAAAGATATAAGGATAGATCAGTGAAGCTCATCATGGATCTGACCATATCTAATAGGATTCTATTCCTCCTTTTGGATACCCCATTGAGCTGAGATGTTCCGAGAGGAGTCCATTGAGAGACTATGCCGTTGTCCTTAAGATACTCAAAAAATTTTCGACTAAGATATTCACCTCCTCAATCAGATTGAAGAACCTTATGGGTTTACCAATTTATTTTTCTACTTCACTTCTGAAATTTTTAAACTTTTCAAAGACTTCAGACTTGTGTTTCATCAGATATATATACTGATACCTAGACAGATCATCGGTAAAGGTAATGAAGTAGCTATAACTATCCCTAATCTGCATATCAAATGGTTCACACACGTTGGTGTATACTAGGGCAAGTGACTCAATGGCCCTTTTCCCATGTCCTACAAAGGGTAACTTGATCATTTTTTCTCGAAGGCAAGATTCACAAGTTGGATATGATTCTGGATTAAGAGAGCCAAGGATTCTATCCTTTTTAAATTTATTTATCCTGTCCTCTCTAATATGGCTTAGTCTATGATGCCACAAGTACTTCTGATTAATTTCATCTCTAGATCTTTTTTGATCTATGGCACTCACTATTTACTCGTTCAGTTCACATTCACATCAACATGCAAGTGATGTAGACTGTGAATTAAAAAATCTCATGCAATCAATTTATTTCATAAATAAATAGAACAAAAATTTTTATTAAAATTAATTTCAAAATCTTTCTGTGCTAGCACAGACACGAAAATCAAATTTCGACTAGCTACAGGAATAAAATAACAGTCTTTTAAATCTAATCTAAAATCAGACAATAATAAAAAAAGATAAGTGTCAACGATCTCTGTAGCAACTTTTACTTCATTGCCGACCCGTAGGATCATATCACCTTCCCTCAACCTCCTACTTTCTATTAGATCCTATATTAAGATACATATATGAGCACTCGAGCCAGAGTTTAATACCCAACTAGAAATAGAAGAAACCGTAAGGTTAGATTCAATTACAAGCATACCTTCTGAAGGTTTATTATCCTTTTTGATCTTTAGGCTCTCCCGATAAAGTGAACAATTCTTCCTCCAATGGCCTTCAGCATTATAGTGAAAATACTTTCTCTTTGCTTCGGCCTTCTTAGGAGCATCCTTCTTTGGCTTGCTCCCTTTTTTTTATTTCTTAGTAGATTTAGTCTTCTTCTTCCCAATAGATTTTTTTCTTGAAAGAAATCCGCTCCACAGTGAGAACAGTACTCCTTAAACTCTTCAAGGTTCCTTCCACAGTGACCAACATGTTGACCAATTCGGGTATAGTGCAATTGAGTTTGTTCATATAAAAATTACAATAAATTGACTATATAAACTCGTAAGAGATTGAAGGATTAGATCCATTTGTAAATTCTTTTGCATTTCAAGTTCGAGCTTCTCAAGCTCTTCAATGTCCTTGATTACTATCATATAGTGCTTATGAATCGACTGCCCTTCATGCATCTTCAAGTTGAAGAATCTTTTGGATACTTCGAAGTGCACAGTACAACTCTGCTCACCATACAACTCTTGTAGGTGAGTTATCATAGCCCTGATAGTGGGCATATGCTCATGCTGGCTCTGCAACTCGTTTGACATTGATGCCAGTACATAGCACGTGACCCGACTATCTTCATTCGTCTACTTTTCAAAAATAGCTCTTTGCTTAGCAGTAGGATAGTTTGGTAATACTATGAGTTCTTGATCGAGTATATGGCTTAATTTTTTTGAGGTCAGGACAATCTTGAGATTTTTGAGTTAGTCTTTGTAATTGTTTCGATCAAATGATTAATTTTAAAGATGCGGATTAGAGGATTTGAGGCTGACATGGTTTAACTATGAGAGTAGAGATTCAAGTTAGACTTTTATACTTAAATGTTATATTTATTTCTAGGGACTTTAAGATGCAAACAATGACTCTCACTAATTTTTTAGATCCCTCCACTCTTTGGATGAAGAATAAAAATCCTAATGCGACAAAGGATTCCTAATGGGTGTTGCGGTCCCACCGATACTATGCACCTCACCTAATAGTTATTGGTTACATACATACCGATGCATAGGCAGCTCTTTACCCTAATGCTTCTCTAAGCATGTTGCAATGACTTAGTCTCTAAGTCATGTGGGCTCACCTAACAGTTACTGACCATACTCTTTAGTTAAGCCCGATCCATTATTCACAAGCAGGTGCAAGGTAATCATTGGATCCCTCACATAATAGTTATCCTGGAGTAACTTTTTGATAATAGAGTGATTGCGTGTTCCTGATGCAACTGAACCACTATATCCAGTCGAGAACAATCAACACCGATAACATGCCCGCACATCT
This sequence comes from Elaeis guineensis, assembly GCF_000442705.2. Classification (NCBI taxonomy): domain Eukaryota; kingdom Viridiplantae; phylum Streptophyta; class Magnoliopsida; order Arecales; family Arecaceae; genus Elaeis; species Elaeis guineensis. Next base: position 53,444,030 of record NC_026002.2, on the reverse strand, counting down.
ATAATGGTGAAAAACCTATGGACTTAATATTTGTGAAGAGGTTTAGATTTAGATCTCATCTAATCAGTCATCATAAGACTGATCTAATTGCATGGGCTAAACCAAATCACTAAGCAATCTTGTTGAAGACTCAGTCTTCCAAATTGGCCAGATAAGTAGAGATTGGTGGGGATCCCTCAATTGCTTTTTTTAGACATCAATAAATTAGTCAGGTAAGCTATTGAAACTAATTAAATAATCACGTCTCAATTATTTGCCTTAGACACCAAAAGATCAATTGATCCAAACAGGTTAACTCAAGCGAATCGGGCTCAAACCAATGAGTCAAATTTTGTCTTTAGATTAATTGATTCTACATATGGGATTCAAATGATTTGATCAACAATAATTATATAATAATTTAACTTAATTGATCTAACCCTAATAAATACTTAACTTAGTTTGATCAATTACTTAATCAAATTAGACCCATATGATTCAAATTAAAAATCCTAGATGCAATCCTATTATATGACCCAATTTTTGATTTTTTTCATAACCAAAATCCTCATGCACAAACATAAATTTTAGATTTCAAAATCAAATTTTAGATCTAAATTCTTTGTATGAAAGTAAGTTTAATCATAAAAATAATTTTTAGATTTAACATACAAACATATATCTCATATATGCATGTAAAATTCAGATCTAAATAAATTTCAGATCAACATATGATATCATATATCTCATATACTAATTATGAATCATATTGAAAGTAATTTTTTTTTAACCTAAATATATAATTATATATCTCATATATGAATTATAAATTAGATCATATAAAATTTTATATTTATGCATGCATCTACATATCATAGAAACATGAACTAGAAATCGTTCTAGATCAAAATTCAGATCTATGCATGCTTGAATATATCAACTATATGTTCTAAAATCAAACCTAAAATTAAATTTTAGATTCAAAAATTTATCTATACATCTCATATATCAAGAAAAAATCAGATTTTGAATTTTTTTTCAAAGCATGTATGATAATTTCATGTATATGAAACTCATGGCTCTGATACCACTGTTGAAATTCGTGTGTAGGGGCATGTATGTGTGTTTTAAAATTTTATTTTTTAAACACTATAGTAGAATAGTAGATTAAAATATTTTTAATCTATATCATGTATGCATAAAAATATAAACCACAAGGATCTACGTCATATGTTGAAATTGTACATATGCTGAAATTTAATATGTGATCGAATCACATTCCTATTTCATAATTTTTTTTTTCAAATCTAGATCTGAAAGAGAAGATATTTTTTCTTAGCCATATAAGTGTCTGTCCTCTATGAGTATCTACTTTGGATCAGTTTGGAACAGCCCTCTTAAGATTAAATTTTTTTCTCTAAGAAAATTTAGCCTGCAAATCTAAATGAAGCTTGGATCATAATCAACTCTTTGATCTCTTTCTTTGATATTTTTCTTCTCTTCTTCTCTTACTTTTCTTCCCTTATATATGTTGTTGCCAAACATCAGGAACCAGCACTCAAAGGGGGACGCCAAAGCCCTTATGGGCATGTGGATGTGGGATGCCCAAAGGTGGGGCGTGTGGGATGCCCAAGGGAGAAGAGAGGGAGAGAGGAAGAGAGGGCATGGGAGGTTCCTTTGTGGTGTGTGGGCTAATGATTTGGATACTTAGAGATCTTAGGGGAGGTTCCTTTAAATAGATATAAGGATTGAATTCTATTCAATCTCATAATACAAGTCCTACTTGCATTAGGTTTCCTAATAACTTAAATTATTCAACTTCCTTTAGGAATTCTTTTAGGCACCAACTCTTGGAGACCTTGCACCCACATAAACACACCCTAAAGTATACTTAAGAGATGTACCATAAAGGGTCTACATGCCCTCTAAAGATGGGACATGCCCAACTTGATCAAATCAAGGTGGTGCCCCAACTTGACTATCCAGAGAATTAATTAGGGACTTGCACCCTAAATTCAATTGATCCAAAATCTTAGACATCCAATAATTAAATTTTAATAAATCTAATTCATTTAGATTATTAGTAGATAATTAAGTTAAAATTATTTTATCAAATAAAAAATCCAAACATAAAAAAAAAATTGGGTCCAACCATGTGCTAGCAAGGTTATCTTAAACCCAATCAGATTTTTCTAAACCCAATTAACACTTCATTAGTCCAATTGCTTATTCCAAGCCTAATCCCTTTGTTGTGTGATCTCATAGATTTAATTTTATTTGATAGTGAGATATACAATGATCTCTATCAAAGTATCATTGAAACTCTTTTCAATAGATTGGAATAATTTCACTCTAACTCATCAAAGATTGTCGATTCAAAATAATCTTAGTGAGCTTTCACAATTCATCAGTGACACCTAACAGTATGTAGTGATAATCTAGTAGAACTGAAATGAATCTTAAGGTATAATTAATGTGTGATTCAGTCTCTCTATCGTAAGTCTCGACTAGATGGCAGGTTATGGATAAATCATCAAACCTCAACATCAGTCATGTGGTAGATTCGATCAGCTCAAGTCTAATTATAATTTTTATGAAAACTTATTTCTATCAATTATATTACTGTGGTAATAGATTCTCAAACTTAGCCTCTCAAATTTCATAGGACTACTCCTCTCTATCAAGATCGATAGATCCCATCTTCATGCATATCCTACTTCTATAGTGGATCAACTATCACCAACATCCACTACAAGGGCTTATTGAGATTCATGTTTATGTGTCAGTCAAACTCCAGCAGTATCACTGTGAGTAGTAGTACCATCTCAGATCAAAGAATCATTCACACAAGTATAGCATCGAGACAATCACTGATGATCGAATAGAAATCCAAGTGATCTCTCATATGGTCACGCTCAGTACTAATTATTCTCTAACTACCTACACTCGTCGCTTAGTGTTTCTACACTGTAGACTAGAGACTCATCTATCTCAAAGAAAGTAATCTATGTACCAATCTATTTGGATCAATCACTATCCTCATGATGATTCTCTGATCGAAAATATTTAGAAATTAAATAATTCTCAACTCTTTGAGAATATGTATCGAAAGTTAATTCCATGGATGATTTAAAGATACATCACACTTGAATAAAAAATAAACTTACCTTTTTATTGATCAAATCAATGTATTAAGTATAAAATTATGTCTTAGATTATTTACAATGTGTCAGCCATATTGGCTACTAAGACATACATCTAACAGTAGATTGCCCAGCTTATATGAAAAGGTTGATATATATAAGCTTTTTGGTAGATCAGGTTTATATATATTTATAGATTATCCTGAGAGTAGTATGTGATACTACTTCTATCACTCTGCTGGACAAAAGATATTTTGTTAGTAGGTATGCCTCTTTTTGGAAAAAAAAAAAATTTCTAAGAAGGAGATAGTGGGAGGATAATTGAACTTAAGAAGTTCAAGACCTATGAACTATCTTATCATAATCTGTAGAGTGTCTACAAGTCGATCCTCAACCTATTGTGCCCATTGATGAGGCATAACTATGAAACACACCTCCTTACCGAAAGTTAATCTAAATGTGTAATGTACTACTCAGATATAGATTTATCATTAAGAATGATGATACACTATACATCATTGAGAATGATATTTTTTTGATCTATTCGGAAATAGTCATGAGTAGAAACTCTGACAAATGGCTTGAACCCATGAAATCCTAAAAGGACTCTCTATACATCAACCCAAGTATGGATTTTAGTTGAAGCACGTATGAGTATGACCTAATAGTTTGCTAATAGAAATATCCATCCGAATATTGCTTGCTATAGCCACACACCATCTAGAGAGTTTGTCTCTGGTGGGAGGGCAAATTTATTTATAGATTAAAGCAGATATCGAGGAGTTGGTACTTTTATTTTTGATGAGATAGTCAAAATATTTGAATTTATCAAAATATGGATGAACCATGTGTGTGCAAGAAGAAAAGTGGAAGACCCACTAACTTTCTGGTTATATATATGGATAACATACAGCATATTGGGAAGATAGTCTCGATATTGCACTCGATCAATGACATACTTATCATAAAAGTTTTTTATGGAAAAGACTTGGGTGTAGCATCCAATTTATTTGGCATCTATAGTGATAGATGTAAGTGGATGCTAGGCTTGTCCCAGTCTAGGTACATAGATTTTATGTTGAAGGAGTTCAATATAAATATGTGTAAAAGTATTTACTTAACATATATTCAATATACCAAGCCTGATGTGGTTTATGTCTTGTGCATAATCATTAATTTCAGGCAAATCCATGATAGGATTTTGTGAAAACTGTAAAAAGCATTCTCAAAGTGCTTAAGTTGTACTAGAGGAGCAGTAAATAGAAGAGTTTCAAACAGCAAACTGTGTTTGACTTAGTTAAATACTGTTAGTAAAGATTGCTCAGGAAAATCGCATGATGAAAGGGTTCATCATTGAGTTGGGTGTAGTCTCACTTAAAACCCACGCACATCCTATGGCACTTTCACCTCATTCATGATTTGATCATAAAATAAATTCATATAAAGAACAGCATAATGGACCAATTCACTCAACCTTTATACAACAGCAGTGTATTCACTATCGTGATTGCATGAGTATCAGGTACAGGGGCGATTGGCTTTAGTACAAGTGAGAGATTGAAAAAATAGTATCCTATAAGCCAATCACATGTGTGATCTGATAAGAACTTTCTCGTATTATCTTCCTGCTCATTTGCTTGATAGTGATTATTTTATTTATATGAGGTATTATGTTTTATCATTTACTGCATCATATTTTATGATTATGATAAACTCCATAGATTAGGATAATGATTTTAGGGCCATGATGAGATCATGCCAGTGAGACCTAAAATCTTGATAGTCCCAATCTAAAATATTCTCAATCATAGGATCATTGAGTCGAGAATTGATGATGTCGGTAAGATTGATACATCTTATGTATGCTCAATAGAGAGGGTGATTGATCTCATAATCACTTATGTGGTGACACCAATACAAGGATGTAGGTGCTCATTAGAGAATGAGTTCACTAAATTGATCCACAGAAAGAATATCTGATGGAGCCTTACAGTATGTCGACAGATGGTTTTTCAGTAGCAGTGGTGCAAGTGATTCTTTGACCTGAGATCACTATGATACCTTGTGTATATGGATCCATACTTTAGTTTATTCCCTAGTATACCACTTTGAGATGTATATGGGATATTCTGGATTTGGTGAAGTGTGCATGGAGGTTGTGAGTGATCAATATGGAATCGGTCACTCTTTGTAGGAGGAGAGAACATCTCATATGATCTCATTGGATGATGACTCTAAAAGTCTTTAGTTAGAGTAAGGATGAACGTTAAAAAAAAATTTTACTGATTCATCAATCGAGTCATCATCATCAGATCGAGATACATATGGATAGGTATTTAGACTTGATATGATTCTATACCCATGACCTGTTTGGGATGTTGTATGATCGAAAGATTGAATTGCACGGTAACTCACCACGGAAGGATAATTTTTGTATTTTCACTAAATTTTATATCTTCAGAGTAGTCATGACATGTTGCTAGACATCAATCTTGACTTGTAGAATTATAAAAATTAAAAGAGTTTGTTGGTGCAAAAATCTGCTTGCGCCAGAGAAGCTGGAGTCGGGGAAGTCGCGGTCGCCGTCGGGACCTGCAAGGGAAGTCTAAACCGGAGGTGGGGTTGCTCCGGCAAGACCCTCCGACGCTCAAGTCAGTTCTCTGCCTCAACAAGAATGGAGTGCTCGAATGGAGAATTTAGCAGAGTTTTGAGATAAGAAAATGAGCTTAGAGAATAACGTATCTGAGTCCCCCTTTTATAGGCGGAGGAGACAACGGATTGATGGCAACATTTGTAACCGTCTGGTAGTGGGCCACCCATGGTCAGGGGAATTCATTGTGAAGAGTAGTGGGGTAGACTCGTGGCCATTGTCATAGCCCGCCACGTAGGGCCTGTAGCAGGTGGGTAGTGGAGCGGCGTCCGTTGCTGCTAGTTGTCAGTGAGTAGTGGAATCGTGCAGCACCTGTCGCAGGGAGCGGAGCAGAATCGTGGCCATTGACACAGCCTGTCAGAGAGTAATGGGTCTGCCGCAGGGGGTGATGGAGCCGTGCGGGATCCGCTACAGGAAGTGGAACAGGATCATGGTTGTTATTGTGATCTGCCAGGGGGCGCAGATCTGTTGATTGAAGCTCGGTGACGGTCGGAGCCTGACCTCTGTAGAGGTCCTCCTGGCGGCCGGGGTCATGGGCGGAGTCTGACCTCCGTGGGAGCCCGGGCGGAGCCGTGCTGCAGGGGATGCCGGAGGCGGAGTCCGGCTCCCATAGGAGTCCGGATGGAGCTGTTCTGTAGCTGATGTCGGAGGCGGAGCCCGGCTCCCGTAGGAGTCCGGGCGGAGCCGTGCTGCAGTTGATGTCGGAGGTGGAGCCTGGCTTCCGTAGGAGTCTGGGCGGAACCGTGCTGAAGTCGGCGGCGGAGCCCGGCTCCCGTAGGAGTTCGGGCGGAGCCGTGCTGCTGCTGATGTCGGAGGCGGAGCCCGGCTCTTGTAGGAGTCCGGCGGAACCGTGCTGAAGTCGGCGGTGGAGCCCGGCTCCCGTAGGAGTCCGAGCGGAGCTGTTCTGTAGCTGATGTCGGAGGCGGAGCCCGGCTCCCGTAGAAGTCCGGGCGAAACCGTGCTGAAGTCGGCGGTGGAGCCCGGCTCCCATAGGAGTCCGGGCAGAGCCGTGCTGAGGTCGGCGGTGGAGCCCGGCTCCCATAGGAGTCCGGGCGGAGCTGTGCTGCTGCTGATGTCGAAGGCAGAGCCCGGCTCCCGTAGGAGTCCGGGCGGAACCATGCTGAAGTCGGCGGTGGAGCCCGGCTCCCGTAGGAGTCCGGGCGGAGCCGTGCTGAGGTCGGCGGTGGAGCCCGACTCCCGTAGGAGTCCGGGCGGAGCTTTGCAGAGGTCGGCGGTGGAGCCCGGCTCCCGTAGGAGTCCGGGCGGAGCTGTGCTGAAGTCGGCGGTGGAGCCCGGCTCCCGTAGGAGTCCGGGCGGAGCTGTGCTGCTGCTGATGTCGAAGGTGGAGCCCGGCTCCCGTAGGAGTACGGGCGGAACCGTGCTGAAGTCGGCGGCGGAGCCCGGCTCCCGTAGGAGCCCGAGCGGAGCCGTGCTGAGGTCGACGGCGGAGCCCGGCTCCCGTAGGAGTCCGGGCAGAGCTGTGCTGAGGTCGACGGTGGAGCCCGGCTCCCGTAGGAGTCCGGGCGGAGCTGTGCTGAAGTTGGCGGTGGAGCCCGGCTCCCGTAGGAGTCCGGGCGGAGCTGTGCTGCTGCTGATGTCGAAGGCGGAGCCCGGCTCCCGTAGGAGTCTGGGCGGAACCGTGCTGAAGTCGGCGGCGGAGCTCAGCTCCCGTAGGAGTCTGGGCGGAGCCGTGCTGAGGTCGGCGGCAGAGCCCGGCTCCCATAGGAGTCCGGGCGGAGCCGTGCTGAGGTCGGCGATGGAGCCTGGCTCCCGTAGGAGTCCGGGCGGAGCTGTGCTGAAGTCGACGGTGGAGCCCGGCTCCCGTAGGAGTCTGGGCGGAGCTGTGCTGCTGCTGATGTCGAAGGCAGAGCCCGGCTCCCGTAGGAGTCTGGGCGGAACCGTGCTGAAGTCGGTGGTGGAGCCCGGCTCCCGTAGGAGTCCGGGTGGAGCCGTGCTGAAGTCGGCGGTGGAGCCCGACTCCCGTAGGAGTCCGGGCGGAGCTGTGCTGCTGCTGATGTCGAAGGCGGAGCCCGGCTCCCGTAGGAGTCCGGGCGGAACCATTCTGTTCCGTCATCGACTCCGCCGGGGGTTTCGGCTATGGGTATTTTATACCCAACACTAGTCCCCCTACTTTCTAGTTTGAATTTCAAATGAAGGAAGTACAGAGAGCGAGATGGGTACAGCCGAAACCGTCCCTTCGAATCCTGTGCACTGCCGCCTCCAGATATTTTGGCATTTAATGCGTGTACGTCATAGCTCGCTTCTCGATGAAGAGTCTTTTCGAAACCCCCGTTGAAATGCGACCCCAAGCATCGTGCCACGGGAATTTGTGAGCGGTCAACCCTCGATAGCAATGAAGTGGATAAGCGCGACACGTGGCACACACCAGCTGGCCCAGGAATACTCGCCGCCATAACTGTGCTAGGATCCGTCGGCTATTTAAACCCCTCAGTCCTTTCATGGCCTCATCCTGGCGCTTTTCTTTCCCCTGAGAGTCTTGCTTCCCTCGCACCAGTCCTTGCCTCCTTCAGCCCCCCCTCCTCCCCCAATTCTTCTCTGAGGGTCCCTACACCATGTCCTCTACCCCGGAAGCCATCCTTGAGGGGATTTTTAGAGCTTGGAGGAAGGTGAGGAGGAGAATGGCGGCCGGTGAAAATCTCCGTCGTTTTAAAGGGGGCTCGAGGAAGAATTCCTTCAACAACAGGGGTTTAATAACGGGGGCTGTCGGTGAAGTTATTCTGCCCACGAATTTCAGAGTAGCAAGGAGGGGTGATACCGGTCAAGAGGGCAGAGCTGCCGTCATAAGCCATGACGGGATCCTTAACGCCGTCGGGGCCGAGGGATCGGAGGCGGTCGGCATCGATGGCGAGGCAGTGGAACTTGCTGCGGGGACGGTGGAAGTAGCGCATGCCGACCTTGCCGGAGCATTTTGGGTGGCGGCTGTTGTGGGGCATTCGGAGATGAGGCACATCTCTGGCATCGCTACCGCTTCTGAGGTGACTCCGGTTCTTCTTGAAACAGGTCTTCGCTACTGCCGCCGTTGCCCTTACCGCCTCTGGAGATCTATCCCACCCCTTTCCCACTAAGGCCGGGACTTCGGAAACAGAATGAGGCGAGATGGGGCGAGAGCTGTTACACGCACTGGAGAACGCGACTGAGAAGGATAGAGACGGAGAGAGGAGTTCGTAGCTCGGAGCGGCCTCCGGTTCGTCCCGCCCGAACCGTGCTTGCGAGACTTGCGATGACGTGTATCTTCTTTTTCTTTTTTCCTTGACCCACCGGGTCCTGTAACGTATACTCTTGTTAAATGAAAAAGATATCTTGGTACCTCGTCTGCATCTCGCATTAAATAGTTGTCTGTCGAATTTCTTCATTTTCCTTTCCTGCTCTTCGTCTGTGTCACGTCGTCCCAAGGTCGTCAGCGACTTCTTCAGTTCATGTGGGGTTGTCGTTTGCCGAGCTACTTTTCGGTTCTTACGTCGATCGAAGATACCCAATTGTCATTCCGTTGATGGTTGCAGGTTTGCTTGGGGCCCTTCGGGCCCGAGATTCCTCCTAGGGCTTGAATTTTGGGGTTCGAGCTTCCGTTGCCTTCGGTCACTATTTGCTTTCCTTTTTTGCTTGGATTTTTCTCCACCGAAGTCGGGGCTAAGTTCGGCTCCCTTGGTAGTCCGAGCGGAGAAGTCCTCCTGAAGTTGGAGTAGCTTGGCTCTCGTAGGGGCCAGGGCAAAGTTTTCATTTTCCTGCAATCAAAGTCATAGGCAAAGTCCGGCTTCCGTAGAAGTCCGGGCGGGGTTGTCCTGTAGCTGATGTCGGCGATGGAGCCCGGCTCCTATAGGAGTTCGGGTGAAATCTTCCATGGCGTCGCAGACGGAACCCGACCCCCGTAGGAGTCCGGGCGAAATCTTTTTTGTCGTTGGAACCCGGCTCCCGTAGGAGTCCGGGTAAAGTCTTTTTTGTCGTTGGAACCCGGCTTCCGTAGGAGTCCGGGTAAAGTCTTTTTTGTCATTGGAACCCGGCTCCCGTAGGAGTCCGGGTAAAGTCTTCTTCGTCGTTGGAACCCAGCTCCCGTAGGAGTTCGGGCCTTCATTTCGCTCGAGCCGGCGTGAGGTTCTCCTCATGTTCCTGACACGGCTGTGGGGGCACATTGGGGCGTTGTAAGGCCTCTCCCCCCATCCGGTCTAAAAGAATCGGGCCTTCGACTTTGCTCAAGTTAGGGCGAGGTTCTCCTCCTGTCCCTAACAGGACTGTGGGGGCACATATGGGCGTTGCGAGGCCTCTCCCCCCATCCGGTCTAAAAGAACCGGGCCTTCGACTTTGCTCAAGTTAGGACGAGGTTCTCCTCCTGTCCCTAACAGGGCTGTGGGGGCACATATGGGCGTTGTGAGGCCTCTCCCCCCATCCGGTCTAAAAGAACCGGGCCTTCGACTTTGCTCAAGTTAGGGCGAGGTTCTCCTCCTGTCCTTAACAGGGCTGTGGGGGCACATATGGGCATTACGAGGCCTCTCCCCCCATCCGATCTAAAAGAACCGGGGCTTCGACTTTGCTCAAGTTAGGGCGAGGTTCTCCTCCTGTCCCTAACAGAGCTGTGGGGGCACATATGGGCGTTGCGAGGCCTCTCCCCCCATCCGATCTAAAAGAACCGGGCCTTCAACTTTATAAGATTGCCCTCTTGTTTTTGATACAGTTTGCTTGAATTGTCCCAAGACAGATGGGCACGCATTTTTGATTAAGATGAAATTACTGGTAGTACATCCGTAAGTTTTTTGAGCTCCATGGTCGCGGGAGGTCGGCTCCTCCGAGCTCCTTAAGATAATAGGTTCCAGGCCGGACTACTTCCTTGACCTCATAAGGTCCCTCCCAGTTTGGGGCAAGTTTCCCCTGGCCCTGTGGTTGCGAGACAGCAGCTCGTCGGAGCACTAGATCTCCTGCTTTAAATGCCTTGTTCTTGACCCGGGCGTTGTAATATCGGGCAACTTTCTGTCTGTAGGCTGCCATTCGAACCTGAGCTATCTCCCGCCTTTCTTCCAGTAGGTCGAGGTTGGCTCTGAGACTTTGTGCATTTTGGGGTTCGTCGAATGCCACGACTCGTGCCGATGGGAGTTTAAGCTCGATCGGGATGACGGCTTCCGTACCAAAGGCTAAAGCGAAGGGAGTCTCCCCTGTAGGCAACCTCTGGGTGGTTCGATACGCCCATAGCACATGATAAAGTTCGTCCGCCCAAGTTCCTTTCGCTCTTTCAAGCCTTGTCTTAATTCTCTGCAAAAGGGTTCTGTTAGTTACCTCAGCTTCGCCGTTTGCCTGAGGATGGGCCACTGATGTGAAGTTGTGGGAGATGTTTAGATCTTCACAGAATTCAGCAAATTGGGCTCCCGCGAATTGCCGTCCATTATCAGTGATTAGGGTTCTAGGCAAACCGAACCTGCATACGATTGATTTCCAGACGAAATCCTGCACTTTCGCTTCTGTCATTTTTGCTAGTGGCTCGGCCTCGACCCATTTGGTGAAGTAGTCGATCGCTACAAGGAGAAACTTCCTTTGACCGGACGCCATGGGAAAGGGGCCAAGAATATCCATCCCCCATTGTGCAAAAGGCCATGGGGCACTCAAGGGTGTGAGCTCGGTAGCAGGTTGTCTCTGGACGTTGGCGTATCTCTGGCATCGATCGCACTTTTTGACATATTCGATTGAATCATGATGCATTGTTGGCCAGTAATACCCTTGGCGGAGTAGCTTGTGGGATAAAGATCTGGCACCCAAATGGTTTCCGCAAGCTCCCTCATGTACTTCCCATAAAGCGTAGTCAGCTTCTGAGGGCCGGAGACACCTTAAGAGGGGCAAGGAGTATGATCTTTTGTATAATTTGCCCTCATAAAGGATGTACCGGGAGGCTTGATTTTGGAGCTTCCGGGCCTCTTTCGTATCCTGGGGGAGAATCCCGTCTTTAAGATAGGTTGTCAGTGGATCGACCCAGCTGGGCTCGTGGTCGATCTCCATTATGGGCCGCGGTTCTTCCGTACTCGGATGTTTTAAAACTTCAAAGAGGACGCCTTTGGGCAATTCGGCTGGAGCCGATGTCGCCAGTTTGGAGAGAAGATTGGCTCTGGTATTCTCCGACCTTGGAATTTGTCTGATGTCGAAACTGCTAAAGGTAGGGGTCAACTCCTTCACTTTCTCAAGATATTTGGCCATGCTGTCCTCCCGTGCTTCATAGCTCCTGCTGACTTGCCCCACCACAAGTTGGGAGTCGCTGTGCACCCGGAGTTGGCCTATTCCAAGCTCTTTGGCAACCCTTAATCCCGTAATCAGAGCTTTATATTCCGCTCCATTGTTTGTTGCGGGGAACTCAAAACGCAGAGCGTACTCTGCGATGACTCCCTCCGGGCTGACCAAGATCAGGCCTGCACCCGCGCCTGCCATGTTGGAAGATCCGTCCACATAGAGGGTCCAAAAGCAATCGGAGGGGCTGGCTTCTTCGTTGGGGGAGTTCGGTCGAGCCTTCAGGTCGTCAACTTTGCTTTGCTCAAGTTCGGCCTCCTCGGGGATGGTGCACTCTACTATGAAATCTGCCAATATTTGGGCCTTTATTGCAGGTCTAGGTTTGTAGTTGATGTCGAATTCTGTGAGCTCGATCGCCCATTTTGCCATTCTTCCAGAGGTATCAGCTCGGTGCAAAACCGCCTTGATCGGTTGATCGGTGAGTAGCATCACCGTGTGCCTTTGAAAGTAAGGTCGGAGTCTCCGAGCTGCAATCAACAAGACGTAGGTCAGTTTTTCTAATTTAGTATATCTGGTCTCGGCGTCCCTCAGCGCACGGCTAATGTAGTAGACCGGCCGTTGGACTTTCATTTCTTCTTTGACAAGGACAGCCGCGAGGGCTGTGGGAGAGACTGCCAGGTATAAAAATAGTTCCTCCCCAGGTTCGGGCTTCGCCAGCAGTGGGGGTGAGCTAAGGTAGCCTTTTAATTCTTCGAATGCCTGTTGGCATTCAGAGGTCCAACAGAAGTTCTTCGGCTGCTTGAGGGTTTGAAAGAAGGGCAAACATCATTCGGCCGACCTCGCGACAAAGCGATTAAGAGCCGCAATCCTTCCCGTGAGGCACTGAACCTCCTTGATCGACCTTGGGGCGGTCATATTTTGGATGGCACAAATTTTCTCCGGATTGGCCTCGATCCCGTGCCCCGATACCATGAAGCCCAGGAACTTTCCTGAGGTTACCCCAAAAGCGCATTTGGTCGGGTTCAGCTTCATTCTGTACTTTCGAAGAGCGTCAAAGGTTTCCTCGAGGTCGGCGACATGATTTCTGGAAGATCTGCTTTTCACGAGCATGTCGTCCACGTAAACCTCCATGTTTCGACCGATCTGCTCCTTGAAGATTTTGTTCACCAGTCGCTGATAGGTTGCGCCCGCGTTCTTGAGGCCGAAAGGCATAACCCTGTAGCAGTAAAGGCCGCGATTAGTGATAAAAGCTGTCTTTTCTTCATCTTCCAATGCCATTCTAATCTGGTTATAGCCGGAGAACGCGTCCATAAAAGTGAGGAGCTCATGGCCCGAGGTAGCGTCCACCAGTTGGTCGATCCTGGGAAGGGGGTAGCTGTCCTTTGGGCAAGCCTTATTCAGCTTTTTGAAGTCGATACACATCCTCCACTTACCGTTTGTTTTCTTGACCAAAACGACATTGGAGATCCACTCAGGATAATGGACTTCCTTGATAAATCCGGCCTTGAGAAGCTTATCCACTTCCTCGACTATTGCCTTCTGCCTCTCCGGGGCATGACTCCGGATTTTTTCTTTCGTCGGCCGATGTTTAGGGTCGACCGCCAGATGATGTTCCATAACTTCTGTGTCGATCCCCGGCATATCCACCGGGACCCATACGAAAACGTCCGCATTTCTTCAGAGGAAATCCACAAGACGCGTCCGCACCTCCTCCCCCAGGTTGGAGCCAATTAACACCACATGCTCCGTGTTCCCATCATTCAGAGGGATTGGTATTAGGTCTTCAATTGGACCGCCCCTCTCTTCAGCGAGGTCATCGCGGGCATCCAATCCATCGACCGGACAGGGGTCCGCTTGATCGCTTCTTTGCAAGGCAATGTTGTAGCAATGCTTGGCCAGCGCTTGGTCTCCCCGGACTTCTCCGATCCCCTGGCTAGTGGAAAACTTCAATTTCAAATGGTAGGTTGAAACAACAGCTCTGAGGGCATTGAGGCCGGGTCGGCCAAGAATTGCATTGTAAGCAGATGGCGCCTTTACCACCAGGAAATTCACCAGGGCTCTGGACTACTTTGGATGCTGACCCGCGGTCACAGTTAGAGCTATCATTCCTTCTGTCGGAACGGCATCACCGGTAAACCCTATTAAGGGGGAGCAAATCGGCCTTAGATGGCCGCCAAGAGTGGCCATTCTTGAAAAAGCGTTGTAGAACAAGATGTCGGCCGAACTCCCATTGTCGATGAGAATGCGACGGACGTCGTAATTTGCTATGTTCAAGAAAACTACGACCGCATCGTTATGAGGGAATTGGACTCCCTGGGCGTCTTCTTCAGTGAAGGCTATGGGTTCTTCAACTTTTTGCCACTTGAGGGATGAAGCTGATGTACTGCTTGCCTCCTGTCGGGATTCCCCCGAGATGACGTTGATGGAATCCGATGGAGACCGATCATCCGGCCACCCTTTATCGACGACCATAACCGGAGGTAGTTGTGCAGAGACCTCGTGAGAGGGCATCAGACGAGGGAAGGAGGATTGGGCACCGGAAAAGATGGCCGGAAGCGGGTCCGTTGAGCACTCCTTTAAGAACAAGTTTGTTGCGAAGGTTCAGGCCCTTCCTCTAGCGCCAATCCTGTTGGTGCAAAAATTTGCTTGCGCCGGAGAAGCTGGAGTCGGGGAAGTCGCGGTCGCCGCCGGGACCTGCAAGGAAAGTCTAAATCGGAGGTGGGGTTGCTCCGGCAAGACCCTCCGATGCTCAAGTCAGTTCTCTGCCTCAACAAGAATAGAGTGCTCGAACGAAGAATTTAGCAGAGTTTTGAGATAAGAAAATGAGCTTAGAGAATAACGTATCTGAATCCCCCTTTTATAGGCGGAGGAGACAACGGATTGATGGCGACATTTGTAACCGTCTGGTAGTGGGCCGCCCATGGTCAGGGGAATTCATTGCGAAGAGTAGTGGGGTAGACTCGTGGCCATTGTCATAGTCCGCCATGTAGGGCCTGTTGCAGGTGGGTAGTGGAGCGGCGTCCGTTGCTGCTAGTTGTCAGTGAGTAGTAGAATCGTGCAGCACCTGCCGCAGGGAGTGGAGCAGAATCGTGGCCATTGACACAGCCTGTCAGAGAGTAATGGGTCCGCCGCAGGGGGTGATGGAGCCGCACGGGATCTGCTACAGGAAGTGGAACAGGATCATGGTTGTTATTGTGATCTGCCAGGGGGCGCGGATCTGTTGATTGAAGCTCGGCGACGGTCGGAGCCCGGCCTCTGTAGAGGTCCGGGAGAGGTCCTCCTGGCGGCCGGGGTCATGGGCGGAGTCTGACCTCCGTGGGAGCCCGGGCGGAGCCGTACTGCAGGGGATGCCGGAGGTGGAGCCCGACTCCCGTAGGAGTCCGGGCGGAGCAGTTCTGTAGCTGATGTCGGAGGTGGAGCCCGGCTCCCGTAGGAGTCTGGGCGGAGCCATGCTGCAGCTGATGTCGGAGGCAGAGCCCGGCTTCCGTAGGAGTCCAGGCGGAACCGTGCTGAAGTCGGCGGCGGAGCCCGGCTCCCGTAGGAGTCCGGGTGGAGCCGTGCTGCTGCTGATGTCGGAGGCAGAGCCCGGCTCCCGTAGGAGTCCGGGCGGAACCGTGCTGAAGTCGGCGACGGAGCCCGGCTCCCGTAGGAGTCCGGGCGGAGCTGTTCTGTAGCTGATGTCGGAGGCGGAGCCCGGCTCCCGTAGGAGTCCGGGCGGAACCGTGCTGAAGTCGGCGGTGGAGCCCGACTCCCGTAGGAGTCCGGGCGGAGCCGTGTTGAGGTCGGCGGTGGAGCCCGGCTCCCGTAGGAGTCCGGGCGGAGCTGTGCTGCTGCTGATGTCGAAGGCGGAGCCCGGCTCCCTTAGGAGTCCGAGCGGAACCATGCTGAAGTCGGCGGCGGAGCCCGGCTCCTGTAGGAGTCCGGGCGGAGCCGTACTGAGGTCGGCGGCGGAGCCCGGCTCCCGTAGGAGTCCGGGCGGAGCTGTGCTGAGGTCGGCGGTGGAGCCCAGCTCCCGTAGGAGTCTGGACGGAGCTGTGCTGAAGTCGGCGGCGGAGCCCGGCTCCCGTAGGAGTCCGGGCGGAGCTGTGCTGCTGCTGATGTCGAAGGCGGAGCCCGGCTCCCGTAGGAGTCCGGGCAGAACCGTGCTGAAGTCAGCGATGGAGCCCGGCTCCCGTAGGAGCCCGGGCGGAGCCGTGCTGAGGTCGGCGGTGGAGCCCGACTCCCGTAGGAGTCCGGGCGGAGCTGTGCTGAAGTCGGTGGCGGAGCCCGGCTCCCATAGGAGTCCGGGCGGAGCTGTGCTGCTGCTGATGTCGAAGGCGGAGCCTGGCTCCCGTAGGAGTTCGGGCGGAACCGTGCTGAAGTCGGCGGTGGAGCCCGGCTCCCGTAGGAGTCCGGGCGGAGCCGTGCTGAGGTCGGCGGCGGAGTCCGGCTCCCGTAGGAGTCCGGGCGGAGCTGTGCTGAGGTCGGCGACGGAGCCCGGCTCCCGTAGGAGTCCGGGCGGAGCTGTGCTGAAGTCGGCGGTGGAGCCCGGCTCCCGTAGGAGTCCGGGCGGAGCTGTGCTGCTACTGATGTCGAAGGCGGAGCCCGGCTCCCGTAGGAGTCCGGGCGGAGCTGTGCTGCTGCTGATGTCGAAGGCGGAGCCCGGCTCCCGTAGGAGTCCGGACGGAACCGTTCTATTCCGTCGTCGACTCCGCCGGGGGTTTCGACTGTGGGTATTTTATACCCAACAGAGTTTAATTTAAAAATTAATTAAAAAGTATTCTGATTAATTGATGCCTTTGGGCTGACCTAATTGGATTAAGTCATGAGTTTGAGTCCACTGCTGGCTAGATATAGAATTCAATGTTAGATGTGTATCCTAGAAGTCAATCTTGACTAACAGATACTTTTTTCTAGGACATATTTTATGCTTGATAGACAGTCTTTATAACCAATCATGTCTTATGTGTCCATAATTTATCCTAAAAATTAACAAAGATGATTTTATATATTCTCAAAGTATTGAGAATTTGAGACATACATCATTAGTGATTAATTTCTAAATACTCCCGACCAAAGGATCATCACAGAGGACAGTGATCAATCCATTCAAGATCGATGCATGGTGAAGGAACCAGATCTAGGGTTTCAGGGTTAGATCTTGAAACTTTTTCAAGATCATACAGCGGAAGACTAAAATAAATCAAAATTTATTTTCTAAGATCAAAAAATCTCTAGATCTAAGATCCTATTACATGATTATTACATAGTATTAAATCAAAAATTAAAATATATATGAATAGTATGAACTACATGTTGATCATATCAACATGTTTCTATACTAGCTACATCTAATGTATGTATTAAATAATAGATCAGATCTATTACCTTGCAAGTTAGATGCTCTAACCTCGCTGATCCGGGCTTAAGGATGATGTTGTAAGCCGCACACGCATCCGGCCTCTAGGAGTCATCCACACGAGCCCACGAATCTCGATCAGAAGTCCTGCTTCAGAAAATCAGCACAGTATGCTAGTACTGCGCTGATCCTTCTTTGATGGTTGATCAGGTGCCTCCTTCTTCTTGATTTGGACTCTTCCAAAGTTAAAAAGTAGAAGGAGGAGTTTCAGATCTGAGACACTCTCAGGAAACTCAAGATGGAGGGAGGAAAGATATGAAAACAAAAACCCTAGAAGAAGACCCTCTTCTTCTTCACGTTTTTCTCTCTAAACGCCCTAACTTGCGTATTTTATATCTCCATGACCTAAAGGTATTTCTCTCTAATTTTTAGATGGCAGAAAGGTCTCTCAAATATCTATCTTCTCTTTAAATTTCACAAAGAAACTCGTCTTATATAGAGAGATATGATAGAGTCCTTGTCTAGGTCAAACACCTAGTCAAGGCTTATCCAAACATGGCAAGTTAAGGGATGCCTAACTCTTGAGCATCTCCTCCATATTTTCATGAATGGATCACCAGAAAATGGTTCACAATGTAAACCCTAAAGGCCATAAAAATTTCAAAAAAAATTTGGATAAATTCGGTGCAAAATTGAAAGAGTTTTGGATTTTTAAAACTCTATCTCATAGAATTCAAAATCCAAACTTATTCCTTTTAGATTTGATCCAAACCACCTTCCATGTAAGAAAGAAGAGAAGAGACCTTTTGTGAACGTGGGAGAAATCTGGGAGAGGGCTTTTGTCGTACAAAATAAGTGGAGATTGGCATTGAATAAGAGAGAGGGCGTGGAGAAGGATTATGTGGCGCAAGGTGGAATCCTAGTCCTACTAGGATTCTGTCTTATGACTTGTTTTAATTTGGTTTCCCAAACCAAATCAAATCAAAATTAGATCAACCCAATTAAAATAGGTCTTAACCCAATTAAGAACTTAATTTAATCAGATTAAATTAGATTTAAATCTGATTTAATTTTCTAATCAAATTAGAAATTAGATTGACCCAAGTCCTAGTTGAACTAGGACTAGTCTTTCCTTGCACTTGGCTTATCCAATAAACCAATTGGACTTGATCCAATCAAGCCCAAACTAAATTTAATTAAATCATATTTAATTAGACTTAATCTCAGCCCATTGGCTTAATCAAATTAAGCCAATTAGCAATCAAATTGCTAATCGATCCTCCTGCAACACTTGCACTGGGTTAAATATCAATCGTATTGATCATTTAACCCTAGAACGATTCTTAATCGTTGATCAACCATCTGATCGGATCATGAACTCTAATGTGTGTGACCTCATAGGTTCGAACCTAAGCCGGTAGTATAGGAACAAATTCCTATACCAATCGAAGTGACCATCTAGCAATGGTACCCGACGACCGGATAGGTCGAATGTGTAGAACAACATCCTTAGAACCCATGCGGATATAGTTTTCATATAATTCATCCCCTTGACCAAAATGATCATAGGACACCCCAGAGTTTAACTGTCAACTCTGATCAGGTTGTCCACATTGTATTTCAAAATGTCAAATCCATCTGATGGATTACCCTGGCCAAGGTTTTGCTAAATTGAAATACAGCGACTCATTCTTCTCCAACTCTTGGAGTGGTCAATCCCATCTCGATCACACTCTGACTTCGCAAGTACTTGACTGTGCCCAGAAGCCTTCCGTCCCTGAATTAGAAATTCAGTTAGTCTAGTACCAAAGCACAGTGAGTTGCTTGCAAGTCACTGAGGCGATCTCAGGTCTAAGGGACACTTATACCTATATCCCATCAGAGATATTCTCGACAGTAGAATACTCTGGAGTTGGTCACGTTCAATGATGATGTACCCTTACATCTCACCTGTATGCCATACCAGTGTCTCCACACTCCTTGGTTAAGAGGACAACTAACCCATATGGCCTACAGCGACCTATGCTCGATAGAAGCTGTCGTCCTTATTAACAGCCTATCATTTGGTCGTGAACAGTTTTAAGGACTAATCGATAAATCCTCTCTTTATCAAATCTAAATAGTCCTAAGGACTTCATCATAACAACAGAGTTCATTAGAAGATGAAAGCTTATGATGAAGATGCCAAATATATTTTATTTATTAACAAATAATTACAATACTTGGTTGCTCAACCGTCAACAGCTTGACGATTGGCTTTTTGGGACACATTTTCCAACAACTCCCACTTGTCCTAAAGCCACTCGGCACAGTATCTAATACCCATCTTCGACTTGTGGTTGTCGAACTTCTTTATTGCCAGGGCTTTAGTGAAGGGGTCGGCTAGGTTCTCCTTTCCGTCGATCTTCTGAAGGTCGATGTCACCTCGATCCACGATCTTTCGGACCAGGTGGAAGTGGTGCAAGATGTGCTTCGTCCGTTGATGTGCTTTGGGTTCCTTCACCTAAGCTATGATACCAGTGCTTCGCAGTAGAGCAGGACTGGACCATCGAGGGAGGGTGCTACTCTGAGCTCGTTGATGAATTTCCTCAGCCACATAGCTTCCTTCGCGGCATCTGATGCTGCGATATACTCTGCTTCACAAATAGAGTCTGCCACAGTATGCTGCTTGGAACTCTTCCAGCAGATGGCTCCACCATTCAGAGTAAAGATATAACCTGACACACTCCTGCTGTCATCATGGTCAGATTGGAAGCTGGAGTCTGTGAACCCCACAAGTTTCAGATCTGACTCACCATAAATCAACCATTGGTCCTTAGTATTTCTCAAATACTTAAGGATGGCTTTAACCACTTTCCAGTGGTTTTCTCTAGGATCAGATTGGTATCTACTCACTACTCCTAGTGAGTATGCCACATCTGATCTTGTACATGTCATGGCGTACATGATAGATCCCACGACTGAAGCATATGGGACTCTACTCATACGCTCTCTCTCTTCAGGAGTTGTCGGACAATCCTTCTTAGAGAGAGAAATTCCTTGGCCTATCGGTAGATAGCCCTTCTTGGAATTCTCCATGCTGAACCTCTTCAGCATAGTATCTATGTACATGGACTGGGATAACCCAAGCATCCTTTTAGATCTATCCCTATAGATCTTCATCCCTAGGATGTAGGATGCTTCACCCAAGTCCTTCATGGAGAACTGTGATGACAACCAAACTTTTATTCCCTGTAGTGCGGGGATGTCATTCCCGATTAAGAGAATGTCATCCACGTACAAGATAAGGAATACCACAACTGGACCATTTGCCCATTTATAGATGCAGGGCTCTTCTCTATTCTTAATGAAGCCATACGTTTTGATCACCTTATCAAAATGCATGTTCCAACTCCGAGAAGCTTGCTTCAATCCATAAATGGATCTCTGAAGCTTGCACACCTTGGACTCATCTGTGGATGTAAACCCCTCAGGTTGTATCATATACACCTCTTCGGTCAGCTCTCCATTCAGAAAAGCTGTCTTTACATCCATCTGCCAGATCTCATAATCTAGATGGGCAGCTATTGCAAGCATTATCCGAATAGATTTGAGCATTGCCACAGGGGAAAATGTCTCATCATAGTCAATACCATAACGTTGACGATACCCCTTGGCAACCAGACGGGCTTTATAGGTCTCCACCTTTCCGTCTGCGCCCCTCTTCCTTTTGAAGATCCATTTACACCCAATGGGTTTAACCCCTTCAGGTGGGTCAACCAATGTCCATACATCGTTGACCTTCATGGACTCCATTTTGAATTTTATGGCTTCAAGCCATTTCTCGGAATCAGGTCTCTGCATAGCATCCATATAGGTGATCGGATCCTCATTATTCTCATCAAGTTCGATGGGATCACCGTCCCGGACCAAAAAATCATAGTATCTATCCGGCTGACGCGGTACTCTACTGGATCACCTTAATGGTACAGGTATATTGGGCTCCGGATGTGATCTAATCATATCCGACTCAGGTTCAGCTATTGGTGTCGGTCCTTCTACCTGTTGAACTTCATCAAGTTCAACCTTAGAGGCAACGGTTCCTTCACCAAGGAACTCCTTTTCTAAAAAGATTGCCTTAAGGCTGACGAACACCTTTTGTTCATCAGCATGGTAGGAAAAATATCCTTTTGTCTCTTTGGGGTACCCTATGAATGAGCATTTGTTAGACCTAGGTCCAAGTTTGTCTGTGACTAATCGTTTGACATAGGCCGGGCACCCTCAGACCCTAAGGTGTGAAAGTACTGGCTTACGTCCTGTCCATATCTCATATGGAGTCTTAATTACAGACTTACTTGGAATCCTATTTAACAGATAACAAGCCGATTCGAGTGCATATCCCCAGAAGGATATCAGCAAGCTAGCAAAAACCCATCATGGATCGGACTATGTCTAACAAAGTCCGATTCCTCTTTTTAAACACACCATTATGCTGTGATGTTCCTGGAGGAGTCCATTGGGAGAGAATCCCATTCTCTCCTAGATATGTGAGAAACTCACTAGAAGGTATTCTCCTCCTCGATCAGATCGAAGAGTTTTAATACTCTTCCCAGTTTATTTTTCTACTTCACTTCAGAATCGTTTGAACATTTCAAATGAATCTGACTTATGTTTCATTAGATAGACATATCCATATCGAGATAGGTCATCCATGAAAGTTATGAAGTAGAAATATCCACATCTAGCACTGGTGCTCATGGGCCCACATACATCAGTATGTACTAGGCTCAAGAGCTCAGTAGCTCTCTCACATTTTCCAGTAAAAGGTGACTTGGTCATTTTACCAAGAAGACAGGACTCACAGGTTGGAAGTGATTCACAATCACTAACTTCGAGGATTCCCTCTTGAGTCAACCTGTTTATTCTGTTCTTGTTTATATGACCTAGCCTACAGTGCCATAAGTAGATATCTGACACACTATCTAATCTAGGGTGCTTGCCAGTAGAATAGACTCTTATCAGGCTTGACCTTTTTGGTCTTGCTCTGCACTGATGTCCTAGTCTGAACTTGCACCTTCTTTACTTTCTTCTTCTTGTTCTTCTTCCCTTTCTTAAAAGGTCAAGAACCAGAAGACGAACCTCCCACTAAATTCACTGACTCCTTGTGAAGTTGGTGATCCTTCTCAAAGTTCTGAAGCAACCCCTGTAACCCGTGGTAGTTCTCTTCAGGCTTTGTCATTCTATAATAAGTGAGGAATGGGAGATAAGACTTGGGCAGCAAGTTCAGTATTGCATCTTTCCCAAGCTGCTCATGCAAGGAAAAGTCGAGCTTGCTCAATCGTTCCATCAGCCCGATCATGTAAAATACATGATCAATGACAGAGGCATCATCCCGTATTTTGGCATTGAAGATGGCACAACTAGTCTTGTGCCTCTCTACGTCATCGGGTGTGCCAAAGGCATCCTCCAACACTTGAAGCATGTCCTTTGGCTGAGCCGTCTCAAATCTGCGACTGAACTCATCGCTTATGATAGCCAGCATGATACAGCGCACCGTGGTCCGATCACTGAGCCACTTCTGGTAAGTGTCTCTGATTGTTCCACGTGCATTGATAGCTGGCTCCTTAGGTGCAGGATCTATTATCACATATAGGATCCATTCATGCTCCAGGACTATCTTCAACTTTCGGTACCAGCTACCGAAGTTGGGTCCCACCAACTTATCATTGTCCAACAATGATCGGAGCGATAGGGAAGTGGCCATATTTGCACAAAGGAGAACCATAACCTAATTAGTAATTGATTCATTAAACCTAAAGATTTGGAATTTAATCAAAAAGTTTCTCCCACTATTTTATTCGAATTGGTAGCCTCTACCTTCAATTCGAGGAATTACCCTAATTCCTTAGTGGGTACTAGAATCCACTTAGACTGCACACAAGCCCAACTTTGGTTGCCCAACCCATGTACATCTAAGGGTAGGTTCATAACCAATTATTTCTCTAAATAATTTCTAGTAATTTTAATTTTGCCCCAGAAACCTAATCAGTAGGCTTTGGCCTCCACTGTAAGGATCCAGTTAGGTCCAACCATTAACATGATCATACTTGGTGTATCTAACCAACGAATGATTAAGCCCAACTTTGGTTGGCTCACCTAACCACCATTAGAGAGATACTTCCAAGTCGTCATATGATGAGTGATAATTCCATTAGTCAACAAGCACCAGGCCTTTGGGTCTGCAATGATTATTGAGTTCATGGACTCATTATCAAACACCTTAATGGGAGGCTATGACTCAGTTATCTCCATAACTTTATCATTTTAAGGACCTAATAATTTTAGAAGATTTAAATAATATAGAAGATGAAGTCAGATGAACCAGCTTATCATGATCCTCCCACTGGCTTCACCAAGTCAGCTTAAGGGAGACCATTAAAAGGGTTGGTCTAGGAGCACCTAAATCAGTCACACTGATTTACCTAGTTGACATGGGTCAGCTCGAATAGTCAAGTGATCCGATCAAAACATAATTTCACCAAGAGGCCAGGAAAGTTCGATCAGTGGGAGGGTCTGCCAAAGCTTGCCTTAGACACCATCAGAAATGGCCAGGTAAGTGGGCTCCCAATTAAAAACCATCGGTCTGGTTTACCTTAGACACCAACTGGTTTAATTAGTTTCGATTAGATCAACCTAACAGTTCGTGCTAGACCGCTTAGCCAAAAATCAAGTCCATTTGGTTCTCGTTAAAGACATGGACTTGACCAACTACAACTATTGTAATTGATCTAGAGAATCCTTGACCTAATCTAAGACAACAATTGATTAGATTTAGTCAATTCTCTAATTAAGTCCATCTTTAATCTAACCATAGGTCTAACCCAGTTAATGGATCAAATTCCCACTAACCCATTAACCCAATGTGTTATGATTTGTGTCTTAGGTTCTTCAATTCACAATCCTAGAACCTAATCAAACAACTTCTTAATTCTTAATTAAGTTTTGGGCTGAGGGTTGGGTTTGGCTTTTCAAAAAATAATTTTCATATTTATAAAATAATTTTACAATATGATTCTACCAATCATATTGCATGTTTAATTCATAATCAAGATGCAAGTGAAATAAACATGAAACTACTTTAGATCTAATCTAAACAGGTTCATGTAATTGAAATAATTTCAACTTTAAACAATTTCTTTGCATAAAAATTATTAACAAAGAGATTTTATTTTAGATTTAAATATTTTTTAAATCTAATAAATCATAAATTTAATCTAGATCATATCTAACAAATTTATGATTAAAGATAGATCTACACAAATTAGGACAACCTTTGCACTGTAAGGGGTAAACCTTACAGCAGGACAACTTTGCAGTTTGTGATTGATCTAAAATTTTAATTTCAGATTTAATAATCAGATTATAAATTAGATCTAATTTAAAAAATAATCTAAGCACGTATAAATAATCATGTAATAAAGAACCTAGGCTCTGATACCAATTGAAGGAACCAGATCTAGGGTTTCAGGGTTAGATCTTGAAACTTTTTCAAGATCATACAGCGGAAGACTAAAATAAATCAAAATTTATTTTCTAAGATCAGAAAATCTCTAGATCTAAGATCCTATTACATGATTATTACATAGCATTAAATCAAAAATTAAAATATATATGAATATAGTATGAATTACATGTTGATCATATCAACATGTTTCTATACTAGCTACATCAAATGTATGTATTAAATAATAGATCAGATCTATTACCTTGCAAGTTAGATGCTCTAACCTTGCTGATCCGGGCTTAAGGATGATGTTGCAAGCCGCACACGTATCCGGCCTCTAAGAGTCATCCACACGAGCCCACGAATCTCGATCAGAAGTCCTGCTTCAGGAAATCAGCACAATATGCTAGTACTGCGCTGATCCTTCTTTGATGGTTGATCAGGTGCCTCCTTCTTCTTGATTTGGACTCTTCCAAAGATGAAAAGTAGAAGGAGGAGTTTCAGATCTGAGACACTCTCAGGAAACTCAAGATGGAGGGAGGAAAGATATGAAAACAAAAACCCTAGAAGAAGACCCTCTTCTTCTTCACGTTTTTCTCTCTAAACACCCTAACTTACGTCTTTTATATCTCCACGACCCAAAGGTATTTCTCCCTAATTTTTGGATGATAGAAAGGTCTCTCAAATATCTATCTCTCCTTTAAATTTTATGAAGAAACTCATCATATATAGAGAGATATGATAGAGTCCTTGTCTAGGTCAAACACCTAGTCAAGGCTTATCCAAACATGGCAAGTTAAGGGACGCCCAACTCTTGAGAATCTCCTCCATATTTTCATGAATGGATCACTAGCAAAGGGTTCACAATGTAAACCCTAAAGGCCACGAAAATTCCAAAAAAAAATTGGATAAATTCGGTGCAAAATTGAAAGAGTTTTGGATTTCTAAAACTCTATCTCATAGAATTCAAAATCCAAACTTATTCCTTTTAGATTTGATCCAAACCACCTTCCATGTAAGAAAGAAGAGAAGAGACCTTTTGTGAACATGGGAGAAATCTGGGAGAGGGCTTTTGTCTCACAAAATAAGTGGAGATTGGCGTTGAATAAGAGAGAGGGCGTGGAGAAGGATTATGTGGCGCAAGGTGGAATCCTAGTCCTATTAGGATTCTGTCTTATGACTTGTTTTAATTTGGTTTTCCAAACCAAATCAAATCAAAATTAGATCAACCTAATTAAAATAGGTCTTAACCCAATTAAGAACCTAATTTAATCATATTAAATTAGATTTAAATCTGATTTAATTTTCTAATCAAATTAGAAATTAGATTGACCCAAGTCCTAGTTGAACTAAGACTAGTCTTTCCTTGCACTTGGCTTATCCAATAAACCAATTGGACTTGATCCAATCAAGCCCAAACTAAATTTAATTAAATCATATTTAATTATACTTAATCTCAGCCCATTGGCTTAATCAAATTAAGCCAATTAGCAATCAAATTGCTAATCGATCCTCCTGCAACACTTGCACTGGGTTAAATGTCAATCGTATTGATCATATAACCCTAGAACGATTCTTAATCGTTGATCAACCATCTGATCGGATCATAAACTCTAATGTGTGTGACCTCATAGGTCCGAACCTAAGCCGGTAGCATAGGAACAAATTCCTATACCAATCGAAGTGACCATCTAGCAATGGTACCCGACGATCGGATAGGTCGAATGTGTAGAACAACATCCTTAGAACCCATGCGGATATAGTTTTCATATAATTCATCCTCTTGACAAAAATGATCATAGGACACCCCAGAGTTTAACTGTTAACTCTGATCAGGTTGTCCACATTGTATTTCAAAATATCAAATCCATCTGATGGATTATCCTGGCCAAGGTTTTGCTAAATTGAAATACAGTGACTCATTCTTCTCCAACTCTTGGAGTGGTCAATCCCATCTCGATCATACTCTGACTTCGCAAGTACTTGACTGTGCCCAGAAGCCTTCCATCCCTAAATTAGAAATTCAGTTAGTCCAGTACCAAAGCACAGAGAGTTGCTTGCAAGTCACTGAGGCGATCTCAGGTCTAAGGGACACTTATACCTATATCCCATCAGAGATATTCTCGACAGTAGAATACTCTGAAGTTGGTCACGTTCAATGATGATGTACCCTTACATCTCACCTGTATGCCAAACCAGTGTCTCCACACTCCTTGGTTAAGAGGACAACCAACCCATATGGCCTACAGCGACCTATGCTCGATAGAAGCTGTCGTCCTTATTAACAGCCTATCATTTGGTCGTGAACAGTTTTAAGGACTAATCGATAAATCCTCTCTTTATCGAACCTAAATAGTCCTAAGGACTTCATCATAACAATGGAGTTCATTAGAAGATGAAAGCTTATGATGAAGATGCCAAATATATTTTATTTATTAACATTTTAATTACAATACTTGGTTGCTCAACCGTCAACAGCTTGACGATTGGCTTTTTGGGACATATTTTCCAACACATGGATCACCTCCCTTTAGGATAGATGAGTCTCGAGTCTGTGGTGTAAAGACATTGAGGTGAGAGTACAGGTGGTTGTTAGAGAATAACTTGCACTAAGTGTGACCAACATGAAAAACCACTTAGATGTCTACTCACTCATCAGTGGTCTTCTCGATACTGCAGTGGTGTGACTGGTCCTTTGACCTGCGATGTGTTGGCTCTTCACAGCGAGGCTATTTAGTTTGACTGCATATTCTTTTAGTCTCTATCCATTTGGATCATTGCTGTGTATGTTGGCTATTGTAGGTTCAAATTTACTGCTTGGAGTAGGATACACCTAAATAGAATTTATCAATCTTGGTAGTAAAAGAGAAGTCCTATGTGAATCTTAAGACTGAGTTCAAAAAATCTCTAGCTAGAATAAGTGTAAATACTGAAAAAAAATTTTCATGAGATTCATAGATGAACTCGAGTCGAGCCAATCTAGTATATGATTGATGATGGGATTTGATGAGTTCTCCATGACCTCCATCAAGTCGGGACTCATAATAGAAGGATTGTATCACACGATAACTGCACCTAGGAGTTCACTTTTTTGGTCTACTGAGTTGCCACTACATGTTGCTAGACATCACTGGTGGATCATGAGAACTCACTAAGATCATTTTTAGATCAATGATCTTTGTTGAGGTGAGTTGAAATCATTTTAGCCCATCAAAAAGAGTTTCGATGATACTACGATGGAGATCACAATATGTCTCACTATCAGAAAAAATAGAACCTGAGGGGTCATATATAAAAAGAGTATGACCTAATCAATGGTTTAGATCATATTTGAATTATCAATCAGATTGATAGTTTAAATTTTAGAAACTGCTAATTTGTAAGTGTTACAGTTTTGGTAGCTGCTAATTGTTAGCACAAAGACTTAATTGCAAATGTTATAATTTTATTGGGACTAATTAAATGATGAATTAAGTTTTAATTAATTTAAATCAGATTTAATTTAATTAAACTTAATTTAATTTAATATTAATTGGGTTCAATTCTTCAAATCAGATTTGAATTTCAAATTTGATTGGATTAGGCTTGACGGCCTTTTCGCATTTGACTCATTTCAGACTCGATTTGAACCCAATTGAGACCCA
This sequence comes from Elaeis guineensis, assembly GCF_000442705.2. Classification (NCBI taxonomy): domain Eukaryota; kingdom Viridiplantae; phylum Streptophyta; class Magnoliopsida; order Arecales; family Arecaceae; genus Elaeis; species Elaeis guineensis. The sequence goes on along the minus strand of NC_026002.2, from coordinate 53,415,574 downwards.
ATTTGAACCAGATGAACTATGACTCAAAGAGTTTAGGTCTTCTAAGACTCTCTCTTTAGATATCACACCAATAAGGGAAGTGGATGATGGTTTTCTTGCTACTCATTTCTTCTTGCTCGTGTGAAGGGGAGGGGGCACCAATAGTTAGCGCCCCACCTTATCTGGATTTGTCTTTCTTTTCGATTTTTTTTTATTTGAATATGATTCAAAATAAAATTAAATCATATTAGATTGGGCATGTAAGAAATTATTTTTGTATGATAAAAAATTAAGAAAGTTGGACGTGCGCTTATGGTGAGAAGATATTTCTTTCTTGCATCACATCTTTATCTCCACACCTTTCCAATCTTTGATTTAATTTCAACACCTTAGATTAAATCGAAGGAGATCTTTTGGGTGTCAAGGAGAGGGTGTGCATGTGATAAGAGGGTGGTTGTGTGACAAAATATGGTGTGGGGCATGAAGAGTTTTTGACATGAAAGATGTGAGGTGCTTCTTTCTTACATCACAACTTCATTCCAATGCCTCCTCCTCCCTTCTCCCCTTCATCTAACACCAGATCTAATGGGGATTAGATCTAAGAAGAGAAAAGAGAGAGAAGAAGAGAAGAAGAAAGATTTTTTTTCTCTTCATGGTGATCTGGTTCAGATCCCATCGGATCTGTGGGAAAGAGTTCGCACAGCGATCTCCTTCTTCAAGATCTGAAAGAAGAGATCTAGATCCAAGGATGAGGAGTGAAATCTGCAAGATGTGAGCATGTCGGTGATCTTGGTGTCTGATTAAGCATCTCCATGTGGATACCAGTAGAGGTCGGCGCATGCACGGCTACGATTAGAACCCGGGACATCTGCATGATTTGAGGTATGGAGATCTGATCTTCAATTTATTTTTTTAACTGTTTGTTTTTATTTTCAGACTTCAGATCATGGTTGAATGTTCATATCAAGATCTTAACTATAATTTTTAGATTAGATCTGATATGTAGTTTAATTAAAAATATTTTAATTAATTTACTTCTACTGCTTAGATGCTTATAAAATTTTTGAACTTCACATACGAAATCGTAGCAGTTTTTTAACAGTGGTATTAGAGTATAGGTTCTGATACGAACATAAAAATCTATCAGATCTGAAATTTGATGTATAAAAATCAGATCTAAAGGTTAGTTTGATGATCTACTCATTCTAAAATAAGGTTACCCTGGTATAATCCTGTTATGCTAAATGATTGTCCTAAAATGATGTAGAACATCGATTAAGGTTAGATCTGATTTTTCTATATGCTATAATATGATTACAGATTTATTTTGGATCTAAAGTTATTTCAGATCTAAAATAAATCATGAATTATTCAGATCTAAAATTGATTTTAGATCTAAAAATATTAATTAGGATTTAATTTGGATTAGTATGATTGCTGAATTTTTTCTTACATGCATAGATTCAATGTTATTGTTCATATATTTGACATGTGAAAGATAATTAGATCTAATTTTTAATTGATTACATATGTGATATGTTAGATTAAATTCTTAGTAGCTTAGTAATCGAATTGGGATAGTCACCATGGCCATCCGATCATAAGATGATGAAGGGATTAAAGTCCTTCTCTTGCCCATTCGATGGGTTCTCTCTTATGACATGTAGGGGTACCGACTGTGATATTTTTCATGAGATGAATAGTGAAAAAAAATTTATATATGATACATATTTTAGATTTAAATCAAATTATGCATATATTTTTATGTGTTTTAGATCGCTAAAATTTTATATTTGATATATTGTTTGACACACGATTTAAAACTTAATTTCTGTAAAATTCTAGATCCAAAATCTTAGGCTTTGTTTGCATGAAAATATGAAACTATGATTGGTATGCCTATGGAGTCGACTCGATTCTCAATTGGGTCGACTTGAGTTGTTGAGGTGAGTTGACTCATTTTTGTTGGAGTCGACTCGAGACCCTGGTAGGTCGGCTCATTTGCTGATAAGCCGACTCAATTATGCAGGCTAGGTCTATAGGTTTCTGTTTGTCTCAGTGTGTGCTGACTCACTGTGATAAGACAATTCGTGTACCAGGATAAATCGATTCAATTCTACAGACAAACTTATTGTATGAGATACATTAAAATAGTTTAGATTAAAAATTATTTTGATATCTAAACTCAAACCTATATATATAATGCGTTTAATTGAGAATTAAGATTCAAAATTATAAGATCTAAAATTATAAATTTAAGATCTAAATTTTAATGCATAAAATATGAGCTTCGGGTATGGGTTGAATAAATTAGGTTTAGAGACAAAACTACAACTAGGGTCATTGATTAGATTAGGTTAGAACCCTTTTCGATTTTGAGTAGTTGATCAAATCTAATCAAGAGTTGGTTGGGATTAGATCAAAGGGGCTTAAAATTGAATTTAGTTGTAGTTGATCAAATTGATTCATATTTGATGTGAATTGATTAAGTCAAGATCAAATTTGGCTCAGCAGTTCGAGCCCGAGTCTATAGGTTAACCTAATTGATTCTAATCAACCAATTTGGTATCTAAGGCAAGTCTTAAATGGTGGTTCTTTAATTGGTTCTGTTGTCTGACCTAGTCAATTCGTTGGTGTCTAAGAAAAGCAACGAGGGGACCTCCACTCATCTTCACTTACCTCATCATCTTGGAAGATTACGTTTTATATTAGATTACTTGTTAACTCGAGTTCACTCATGCCGACTAGGTTGGTCAGATATGAAATATACTGACCCAAACTAGATTAGTCATTACATTAGATGTATGTGACTAATTAAAAGAGATCTGAACCCAAATCTTCTCACTAAATATTAAGTCTACTGGTCTTCCACCATTGTAGAGATACCGGTGTCTTTTCTGATATTGATCATTCTCGATCGGTTACAGTGGTTTGATTGCATCGAGAAGGCACAACCACTCTATTGGTATTAGATACCTCAGGATAAAGATAGGGTTGAGCCCAAACTGTTAGGTAAGAGACCTAATGATGGCTTTATACTTGTTGGTAAATGGTGGGTCAGATTTAAATAAAAAATATGCTAATAATTGTTAGGTGAGGCCACAGAACTTATAAATCAAGTTACTGCAACATGCTTGAAGAAGTATCTGGATAAAGAGTTATCCATGCATTGGTATACATGTCACCAATAATTATTAGGTGAGGTGCCATATATCGATGGGACTGTAGCACCCACTAGAACCACTTATCATGTTAGGATTTTCGTTTCTCTACCCGAGGAGTGTGAAGACTCAAAAAATTAGTGAGAGCCTTTATTTGTTTCTAAAGTTCTTAGAATAAACTATTACAAGTATAATCATCTAATTAAATCTTTACTCTTTATGATCAATTTTTTAGCTCCAATCCTCTAGCTCGAATCTTATATATCAACCACTTAACCAAAATTAATTATATATTCTGGCTCAAAAATCTAAGAATAGTTCTTAGCTTTTAGAAATTAAGCCATATTCTTGATCAAGTTAAGTCAATATCATCAACTTATCCAATCCTTAGTCAACAAGCTATACTTGATAAATAGTTAGATGTTGACAATTAGGTTAAGTGCTATAAATTAAACTTCATAGTTGATAAAATCCAATATATGCATAAAGACATATAGACTGCTCATGATATAATGATTCATTTGCAATAGTTGTGAGATGATCAGAGTCACACAGTGCATGAGATGCGTGATGGATAGTTTGTCCATAATCGATGATCAAAGATATTGAAGAGCTTGAATAGCTCGACATGACCATACATAAGAAATTGCTAATAGATTTAATCCTGTAATCTCTAATTCATACGAATAGTTTATGAAACTATTATATGAATAAATATTATAGCACCTTAACTGAATTGGTCAATATGCTGGTAACTAAGAGATTTTGAAAAGTTCAGAGGTATTGGGTTCCGACCATATAGCAGAAAGTAATTTTAAAAAAAATTAAAATCATATAAATCAGTAGTTCTATCGCATAAAACTACCATGTCGGAATCCAAGCCCTAGAATCATCTTGTCGATATCGATCAAAGCAAAATCAAACATGAAAAGGAATAGAATTTTATACTTTCACCAAAATAAAAAAGTGACACATTGGTGTTCTCTACGAGACTCCAAGGTAGAAGTCCTCCAATGGTGATCCATACGGCAGTTGGCCAACATCTTTCCCAATCGGTGTGTTGCTGCAGCATTGTCTCCTCAAGAATACTACTGGCTTCAAACTTGCATCACGATCACGGCAAAGCCTAGTTGCTTTTGATCTTGTCACTAGAATGATACCAAGAAAATACTAGTCAGATGTCACACAATCTAAGATTTAACTTTTAGCTCCAACACATGAAAACACTAAATCCTTAGACATACTAGCAACACTTACTAAAAATCTCATCACCTTTCTTGCAACTTTTGCCACTCAAAAATTTTTTTTTTCCTCAAAATTTTTTCAAAATTTTTCTTATATTAACCACATACCTCCTCTCTAGTTTCAACTAAAAATCATAGCCATCAACCATTTAGGGTGTCCCCTATAAATAGGGGAGCAAGGGACGTCACATGGGATGAAGGGGTGCCAACCTTTGGTGCTTCAACTTCCCATATGGTGAATAAATTCACTGAGTGAATTTTTGATGTTCCAAATACTTGTAGCAAAAGGACTCTCCTTCTTCTACATTTCATAAAAAATTCAATAAATTTTAGTGACAAAACATAGGAGATCTGGTTGGAAAAATATGTCAATGCATAAAAATTAAGAGCCTTCATTAAGAAAAACTCTTCATTTCACACACCAAAAATAAGGGGGCGACATTTATATTTTGTTGTGACTTTTGGTGGGCTTAGAGGAGTCTTTCTCCACTTAAAACTAGTTCAAGTTAGATAAGGATCTAATCCAAATTGATCCAATCCTATTAGGTCAAAGGCAACCGGTCTAGGTTAGCTCAAACACTTTGAACCAAACTAATTTGGAAACTTGGGTTAATACAATGTGCTAGCATATCAAATTAACCCATAAAATTTATATTAAATTCTAATTAGATCAGATCAAAACTAAATTCTAAAGTATGTGACCCATTGGGTTCCAAATCTAGCCAGCAGTGGACTCAGACTTTCGACGTAACCCTAATCCGATGAGATTAGGTCATTTGAAGAGTCTCAATCAACTTGGACTCTTTCAAATTAATTTTGAAATCAAATTATTTCAATTTTGATGAGCCCACAAGTCAAGATGGATGTCTAGCAACATATCATGACTATTCGAAAGATTTAAAATTTTGATAAAAAATTAACAAAATATCCTTCAGTGGCAAGTTTCTATATACTTCTATCCTTCAATCAAACAACATCCCAGATGAGCTGTGGGTATGAAAATATGTTAAATCTAATTACTTATGTATATGTATCTTGATCTGAAGGTGATGATTCAATTGATAATATATTAAAATTTTTTTTCTAATTATCATCCTGCTATGGCCAAAGACTTCCAGAATCACCGTCCTATGAGATCACATAAGATGTTCACTCCTCTTATTAGGGGTGACTGATCTCTTATTGATCACTCACAACCTCCATGCATACTTCACCATATCCAGAATACCCCACACAAGGATCAAAGAATCAAGTTAGGTAGGAAACCAAAATATGAATCTATGTATACAAGATACCATGGTGACTTCAGGTCTAAGGATCACTTACACAACTTTCACTAGAGAATCATTAGTTGACATGTAAATAAGACTCCATCTGATATTCTCTCACAGGTCAATTCAGTGAACTCATTCTCTAATGAGCACCCATATCCTTGTATTAATGTTACCACACAAGTGGTTGTGAGATCAACTACCCTCATTTCTGAGCATACATAGGACATGCCAGTCTTACCGATATTATTGATCCCTGACTCAATATACCAATGACTAAAAATATTTTAGGTTAGGGCTATCAAGGATTTAGGTCTCACTGATGTGATCTCATCACGGCTCTAAAACCATTGCCCAAACCTATAGGGTTCATTATAATCTTAAAAAAATAATAAGATGCAGCATATAATGAATCAAAAATATCATTTATTAATAATATAAATATCAATTATATGAGTCTGAAAGATAAGTTATAATTAACACCCTATCTCATCCCATATATGATTGGCTTTTAGGGTATTGTTTTTTGAATCTCTCACTTGCACTTAAAGCCAATCACCCCTATACTTGATACCCATGCTATCAAGATGGTGGTCAAACTGCTGCATTGACAAGGCCTTAATGAATGGATCTACTATATTGTTCTTGATGTCAACTCGCTCCACGATCACATCATATCTTTCGATAATCTTTCGAATGAGGTAGAACCATCGTAGGATGTATTTGGATTTGTTGTGATCCAGGTGGTGTGCCCAAGGCCCAGAGGACCAAGGCTAAGGCTAAGGTCCATATTTTATGAGGGCTTCATGGAGGCTCTAGGGCTAGTTGGGCCTTAGGTTGAAAGGTTGTGGGCCTTTCGGGTTCTTGAGGTCTAGGTCATGTGGGCCTCAAGGGACCAACTCTTTATGGGCCAGGTCTGGGCCCAGGATAGGTGAGATTAGGTCAAGTCATGGGTGTACATGGGCTTGGGTTAACCTAATCTCCCATAGAGTTGGTCAAGAGAGTTTTGGGTTTTGGGTCACTTGACCCGGTGTTTATATATACATGTACTTGTATAAGTTTGAAAAAAAGCCAAGTAATAGATGACTCTTTCTTTCAAGTCTCTCTCTCTCTTCTCCCTCTCTCTCCAGCCATCCTCCATGCCCCAGGAGCAAGAAACCCTAGGGTTTCTTGCCGCCAGGTCCAGATAAGGAAAGAAAGAAGGGAAGCGCTAGCCCCTTCCTCCTTGCAGCCGCCAACCAGATTGCTCCCCTCCTCTCTTGCAGTCACCCAAACACCAGGATCAGTATCTGAAATCTCTTGAGGAGAGGTTGGTACAAGTTCCTCTTAGATCTGGAGTTGATCTGAGGTCGTTTGAGGCACGGGTGAGATCTCCATCAACAGATCTACAGGAAAGACTGCAGCAGGATAGATCTGCAAGGTCTATTTCCATCTACCTTCTTCCCTATCTAGAATGCCCCAATTTGAGATATATAAATTGAAAGACCTCGGCCCAAGTCTGATTTGGTTGGGTACCAGATCTTGGATTTTTTAGAGGTGAGATTAGAGGCGTTCTTCATCTGGAACGAAAGGCTGACAAAGAAGACAGCAAGCAGACTGATTTCGTCAAGGACCTTGGATCGAGTCTAAAAGTCTCCAGATCTATTCGTTGCTAGTTCTACTACACCCAAGGTCCATGGGAGGAGCCAGGATCATGCTCCAATAGTTGGTATCAGAGCCACAATGGTGAGGAACCGGTTCCAAGCACGAGAAGTTGAAGATCTCAAGTGTTGAAAATTTTCAGCAAGGTACCATCAAGGTATATTCTACACTTCTTGATTTTATATTGCTTGTTTGGCTTAGATCCAGTCATGGGCAGCACTATGAAGGTCGATGTCGAGAAGTTTGATGGCAAGAAAAATTTTTTCATATGAAAAATCCGGATGGAGGATCTTCTGGTGCAAGTAGATCTGGATCAGGCTTTGGATGAGAAGCCTGAGGGAATGACAGATAGACAGTGGGCATCATTGGAGAAAAAAACATGCTCGATGATCAGAAGATGTTTGGCGGATGCGGCGTTGTATTCAGTGCTAGAAGAAAAGACCCCGAAGGGCCTTTGGTCGAAGTTGCACACCATGTATATGGAGAAGAATATGTGCAACAAGCTAATGCTGAAGAAGAGGTTGTATAGTCTTCGGATGCAGGAGGGATCTGATGTGATTGGCCACATTCAGAGGTTCGACCAGTTGTGCACGGAGTTGATGAATATCGGGGTGAAGCTGGATGAGGAGGATAAGTCCCTGTTGCTTTTGTGTTCACTGCTAGAATCATATGACTCTTTGGTGACTACATTACTCTACGGCAAGGAGACTCTGGAATATGAGGACATGGTCTCGGTGCTGAGGTCTAATGAGCAGAGGGAAAAGTTGACCAGAGATCGGGCTCCCCAAGAGGGTTTGGCAGTAGGGGAGAGGACAGGCAGAGGCAGAGGCAGAAGCAAGTTCAGGGGGCGGTCCAAGTCCAGGAAGGGAAAGAAAGAGGTGAAATGCTTCAAGTGCAACGAGTTTGGGCACTTCAAGCGAGAATGTCCACTATGGAAGAGCAAGAAGAGAGAAAAAAGTGGCTCAGAATCAGTGAGTGCAGTTGCTGGGCAGCAGATGGAGAATGATCTACTTGTGGTATCAGATGGTCACAGGCATTACACAGAGGAGTGGACACTAGACTCTACGTGCTCACATCACTTCACACCACACAGGTCTTGGTTTGCGACATACACCAAGACAGATGAGGGATCAGTGACTCTAGGGGACAATCATCCCTGCAAGGTGGCTGGGATAGGGACAGTCAGGGTGAGGATGTTTGATGGGATTGTGAGGATATTGACAAATATAAAGCACATCCTAGAGCTGGAAAAGAATCTGGTATCACTTGGCTACTTGGAGCGCAGTGGATATAGCTTCAGCAATAGGGCTAGAAGCGGAGTACTGAACATCTCCAATGGAGCTATGGTAGTGATGAGAGGTAAGAGGTTGGACAATAACCTCTATCGCATGGAGGGATCTGTGGTGATCGGAGAGTCTGATGCAGCAGCTGTAGCACAGGACCAGCAGGGGGCTTACAGGATGTGGCACTATCGCCTAGGCCACATGGGTGACAAGGGGCTGAGGGAGTTGAGCAGGAGAGGACTCATCTTTGATCTGGAGGATGGTGCTACAGGAGAGATCTGTGAGCCTTGCCAGATGGGAAAGCAGAGGAGAGTTCAGTTCAACATCAGTACAGCCCGCAGTGCAGCCCCTCTGAAGTTAGTACACACGGATGTGTGGGGACCAACCCTAGTTTTAGCTAGGAATGGGGCCAGATACTTCATGACCCTGATTGATAATTTTTCAAGGAAACTCTGGATTTACTTCATGAGAGAGAAGTCAGAAGTCTTCACCAAGTTCAAGATCTGGAGAGCTGAGGTGGAGAAGGAGCAGGGGAGGAGCGTGAAGTGTCTGAGGTCAGACAATGGCGGAGAGTACACCAGCAGAGAGTTCCAGGATTACTGTGAGGAGTGTGGGATCAGGAGATACTTCTCAGTTAAGGAGACTCCACAGCAGAATGGGGTGGCCGAGAGGATGAACAGAACACTTCTGAAAAAGGCACGATGCATGAGGCTGCAGGCAGGGCTTCCAAAGACGTTCTGGATTGACACAGTTGACGCAGCGGGTTACTTGGTCAATCGATCACCTCACACCAGGTTGGATGGCAGGCTTCCAGAGGAGGTGTGGTCTGGGAGGACAGTTGGGCTGGGCCATCTACGAGTATTTGGGTGCACGGCCTATGTGCACATTGGAGCTGGTGAGCAGAGCAAGCTAGATGCCAGATCACGCAAGGCGGTGTTTCTAGGCTATCCATGAGGAGTCAAGGGATACAGGCTATGGGATCCCTTGGAAAAGAAGGTCATCATTAGTCGAGATGTGACTTTTGATGAGGAGTCAGTCCTACGGAGGCGAGCAGGCATGGAGCAGCAGGAGCTGGAGGAGGTCCAGCAGGGTGCTGTTGGATAGCTTACCTCTTTGATTTTGCCTCTTGCAGGTACTACTGGAGGACATGACATTCAAGTGGAGAACCTACCTAAGGTGTCTCCATAGGTGGAGAGGACTTGGACAGATGATCGAGGCAGAGAGGTCCAGCAGGAGCGAGCTAGATCGAGGACTGATATCGGTGTTGCCCTACACAAGCCCAAGAGGACCATCAGGCAACCGGACCGATATGGCTTCGAGGAGATGCTGTCATATGCCCTGGTGACAGTGAATGGAGACCCATATACATATCAAGAGGCTATTGAGAGCTAGGACAGAGAGCGGTGGGTCCAGGCGATGTCCGAGGAGATGCAGTCTCTCCATAAGGACCAGACGTGGCGATTGGTGCAGTTGCCACAAGGGAAGAGGCCCATTGACTGCAAATGGGTCTACAGTCGCAAGGAAGGACCTTCAGAGCAGGGAGGTATCAGATTCAAGGCGAGGTTAGTGGTCAAGAGATACTCCCAGAAGGAAGGCATCGACTTCAGCGAGGTCTTCTCTCCCATCGTCAGACATACTTCCATCAGAGTGTTGATGAGCATTGTAGCAGCTCAGGATTTAGAGCTGGAGCAGATGGATGTCAAAACGGCGTTCCTTCATGGGCATTTGGAGGAGAGGAATTACATGGAGCAGCCACCCGATTTCAGAGATCCAGGATCAGAGGGAAAGGTTTGTCTGTTGCAGAAGTCACTGTATGGGCTGAAGCAGTCGTCGAGGCAATGGTACAAATGGTTCGACTCCTATGTGCGCAGTATTGGACTTTCTAGGTGTGAGTTTGATCCTTGTATTTATGTTCAGTCTCTTGAGGATGGTTCTAGGGTGTTCCTACTCTTGTATGTGGATGACATGCTTATAGCATGCAAGAGCAGGAAGGTTGTGCAGGATCTGAAGGCATCCTTATCTCGGGAGTTTGAGATGAAGAATTTGGGCCCTGCAAGGAAGATCCTAGGCATGGAGATTTTCAGAGATCGAGCCTGGAGGGTGCTGCATCTATCTCAGGGGGGCTACATACAGAAGGTCTTAGAGAGGTTCAGGATGAAGGGAGCAAAGCCGGTGGAGCTGCCACTTGCCGGTCACTTCAGACTCTCGAAGACCATGGCGCCACAGACTGAGGTGGAGGCTCAGGAGATGGAGAAGGTCTCTTATGCTTCAAGAGTTGGGAGCTTGATGTATGCGATGGTCTATTGTAGGCCAGACATCACTCATGCAGTGAGTCAGGTTAGCAGGTTCATGGTGCAGCCTGGTAGGGAGCACTGGAGAGCTCTGAAGTGGATATTCAGATACCTGACGGGTTCAGTTGGAGTTGGCATCTGCTACAGACAGCGAGGAGGTGCAGTGGGATACTCTGACATGTCCAGGGAGGTTTAGGGGCTGATTGGCGGTTATGTAGATGCAGACTTCGGTGGAGATGTGGATACCTGGAGGTCTACGTCAGGCTTCATCTTTAGCCTATATGGAGGTCCTATTTCTTGGAGATCGAGTCTGCAGCCTATCACGGCCCTATCCACTACAGAGGCGAAATACATCGGGCTGACAGAAGCAGCTAAGGAGGCAATTTGGCTGAAAGGTTTGTTGACGGAGATGGGCCTTACTCAGGAGGCCATTAGAGTGCATTGTGACAGCCAGAGTGCACTTCTACTAGCACAGAACTCAGTCTATCATGCAAAGACAAAGCACATCGACATTCGGTATCATCAGATCAGAGAGCTTGTGGAGGATGGCGAGGTGGAGCTGGTAAAGGTACACACCAAGGAGAACCCAGCTGATGCACTTACCAAGGTACTTCCACGAAACAGCTTTCTGAGATGTGTTGAGCTGATTTGGCTGATGGACAGAGTGGACCTGGTTGAGGCCTTGGGACACCAAGGTGGAGATTGTTGTGATCCAGGTGGTGTGCCCAAGGCCCAGGGGACCAAGGCTAAGGCCAAGATCCATTATTCGTGAGGGCTTCATGGAGGCTCTAGGGCTAGTTGGGCCCTAGGTTGAAAGGCTGTGGGCCTTTTGGGTTCTTGAGGTCTAGGTCATGTGGGCCTCAAGGGACCAACTCTTTATGGATCAGGTTTGGGCCCAGGATAGGTGAGATTAGGTCGAGTCATGGGTGTATATGGGCTTGGGTTAACCTAATCTCCCATAGAGTTGGTCAAGGGAGTTTTGGGTTTTGGGTCACTTGACCTGGTGTTTATATATACTTGTACTTGTATAGGTTTGAAAAAAAGTTAAGTAATAGATGACTCTTTCTCCCGAGTCTCTCTCTCTCTTCTCCCTCTCTCTCCAGCCATCCTCCATGCCCCAGGAGCAAGAAACCCTAGGGTTTCTTGCCGCCAGGTCCAGATAAGGAAAGAAAGAAGGGAGGCGCTAGCCCCTTCCTCCTTGCAGCCGCCAACCAGATTGCTCCCCTCCCTCTTGCAGTCACCCAAACACCAGGTCCAGGACTTGAAATCTCTTGTGAAGAGGTTGGTACAAGTCTCTCTCAGATCTGGAGTTGATCTGAGGTCATTTGAGGTGCGGGTGAGATCTCCATCAACAGATCTACAAGAAAGGCTGCAGCAGGACAGATCTGCAAGGTCTGTCTCGATCTACCTTATTCCCTATCTAGAATACCCCAATTCAAGATCTACAAATTGAAAGACCTCGGTCCAGGTCTGATCTGGTTGGGTACCAGATCTTAGATTTTTTAGAGGTGAGATCAGAGGTGTTCTTTATCTGGAACGAAAGGCTGACGAAGAAGACAGCAACCAGGCTGATTTTGTCAAGGGCCTTGGATCGAGTCCAGAAGTCTCCAGATCTATTCGTTGCTAGTTCCGCTGCACCCAAGGTCCGTGGGAGGAGTCGGGATCGTGCTCCAATAGGATTTATGATGAGACCTTGGTTCTTTGGCTTGAGCAACTACCTCCGTATTATCACAATAAAGAGGCACAGGTTGTTCAATCCCAAAAATCACACCCAACTCTATGATAAATTTTTTCATCCAGACAGCCTCCTTAGCAACCTCACTTGTATCAATATACTCAGCCTCGATAATTGAGTTTGTGACAGTTAACTGTTTAAAACTTTTCCAACTTACTGCACCACCATATAAAGTGAACACATATCCAGATATCGATTTGCTATCATCTGGATCAGATTGAAAATTAAAATCAAAATAACCTTCTAATTTTAAATCAGATCCACTATATATTAGAAAAATATCTCTAGTCCTTTTCAAGTACTTGAGTATATTTTTCATAATTTTCTAATGATCCTCTTAAAGATCAGTCTGAAATCTGCTTACAATGCCTAAGGCATAAGCAACATCAGGTCTGGTATATAATATAGCATATATTATTGATCCTACTACCGAAATATGAGGAATAAAACTCATTTTATTTCTCTTTTCAAGTGTCTTAGGAGACATCTTCTTTAGAGAGTTGTATGCCATGACCTATGGGTAAGTAACCTCTTTTACTTTCCTCCATGTTGAACCTCTTCAACACAAGGTCAATGTATCTAGATAGGATAAGCCTAGCATCCTTTTCGATCTATCCCTATGGATCTTTATACCAAGTATATAGGACGCTTTACCTAAGACTTTTATGAAAAACTTTTGTGATAGCCAAGTCTTGATCGATTGCAACATCGGGATATTATTCTCAATGAGTAGTATGTCATCCACATATAAGATCAAGAAGACAATAGCACTCCCACTAGTCTTCTTGTACATACAAGGTTCATTCATATTTTTGATAAAGCCAAATAATTTGACTATCTCATCAAAATGGATATTCTAGCTCCTCGATGCTTGCTTCAATCTATAAATAGATCTATTCAGCTTGCATACCTGAGTTGCTCTCTCACTTGATATAAATCCCTTTAGCTGAGTCAATAGACTTCTTCCTCAAGGTTTTCATTGAGGAAGGCAGTCTTGATGTCCATCTACCAGATCTCATAGTCATGGTATGCTGCTATAGCAAGCATTATCCGAATAGACTTGAGCATAGCTACCAGTAAAAAGGTTTCTTCATAATCAACACCTTATTTTTATCTGAAACTTTTTACCACAAGCCTGACCTTATAGGTCTCTACCTAGCCATCTGCTCCAATCTTTTTTTTGAAGATCTATTTGCAGCCTATTGGGATCACACCCTCAAGTGCATCAACCAAAGTCCATACTTGGTTGGTATATATAGAGTCCATTTCAGATTTCATGGTATTTAGCCACTTGTTAGAGTCGCTACTCATGACAGCTTTCGAATAGGTCGTAGGTTCATCATTCTCAATGATGTGGGATGTATTATCATTCTTAATGACAAACCCATACTTGAGTGGTACATTACATACTCTACTTGACCTTCGGAGAGAAGATATGTGTAGTGGTTGTGCCTCAATAATGGACACATCTGGTTGAGAGCTGTTCAGTGAAACCTGGATGGGTTGTAGGTTTTGAACTTTCTCAAGTTCAACAGACCTCCCATTGCCTCCTTAGATAAACTCTTTCTCCAAGAAAATGGCATACCTACCTATAAACACCTTTTGCTGAGTAGGGTTAAAGAAGTAGTATCCTATACTCTCCTTGGGATAATCTATAAATTTGTATTTTTCTGATCTAGTATCCAACTTATGTCCATCAATATTTTTTACATAAGCTGGGCAACCCCAAATCTTAAGATGCTTAAGATTGGATCTTTTTCCTTTCCATATTTCATATGGAGTACTAAAAATAGATTTCAAAGATACTTTATTTAAGATATACGCTGTAGCCTCGAGAGCATATCTCCAAAAAGATATCGGAAGATCTGTGAAATAATCATGGACTGCACCATATCTAATAAGGTGTGATTCCTCCTTTCCACAATTCTATTTAATTGTGGAGTATAAGGAGGTGTCTATTGAGAGAGTATTCTATTTTATTTCAAATAATCGAAAAACTCACTGGAACTCATTGGATAAGTATTCTCTTCCTCGATCCAATCGAAGAGTTTTAATACTTTTACCAGTTTGTTTCTTGACCATTTTTTAATACTCTTTAAATTTGACAAAGACTTTGGACTTGTATTTCATCAAATACATATATCCAAATCTAGACTTATCATTAGTAAATGTGATGAAGTAAGAGTATCTTTCTCTGACTTGAATCGATATTGGACCATACACATCATTATGTACAAGGTCCAATATGTCACTCGCCCTTTCTCCATGTCCTAATAAATGGAGTCTTAGTCATTTTTTCTATGAGACAAGATTCACAAGTTTTATGTGATTCATAATCATAAGGATAAAAAAAAATATCTTTGAATAACTTATTAATCCTTGACTCATTTATATGGTCAAGTCGGCAGTGCTAGAGGTATGTGACATTCACATCCTCTCTCTTTCTTTTCTTCATATTATCAATATGAAATACATTATCATTAAGTGAAAGAAACATAAGACCATTATCAATAAAAGTACTTTCATAATATTCATTAGAAAAGTAAATAGAACAACCATTTTTCTTTACAATTATTTCAAAATATTGTTTCAATAATAATGGTACAGAAATAATATTTCTAACAATATCAAAATATAATAATAGGTCTTCAGGTCCAAAATTTTGCCTGAAGACAACTTCAAAATCTTGGTTCCTCTGGCTTCGGCCTGAATGGACTCTCCACTAGTGCTGAACAGCTTGAAGTCATCTTTTATTCAAATTTCTTATTTTTTATAGATCCTGCAATGATTTGGAAAGGTGTGAGCCATAGGCGGTATCCAATATCCAAGAATATGAAAATAAAGCACTTACTGATAAATTAGTTTGTATCATATACAAACCTTTAGCAATATTTGTTGGTTTCATGGTTGCAAGATACTCGTTGCAATTTCTCTTCCAGTGGCCCTCCTTGCCACAGTGATAATAAGTACCTTTGATGGAGACCTTCTTTGCCTTCTTCTTAGCCTTAGGGTTCAACTTTTACTTAGAAACCTTCTTTGCCTTCTTCTTGCTGATCTTATTAGCATGAAGGATCTAAGCCTTTTCACCTTTAAAATGTCTCTCACTGTTTTTAACATATTCAGCAGCTCAGACAGGCTAATGTTCAGTTTGTTCATATGATAATTTATAACAAACTAAGAAAAGGAGTCAGGAAGAGACTGCAGGATCAAATCCTGGCTTAGTTCACCATTCATGGCAAAATTCAATTATCCTAGATGAGTGATCAAATCAATCATCTTTAGGATATGTATTTGCACGGAGGTGCCTTCAGTCATACGGGCACGGAATAATTGCTTCAATATCTCATATTGAGCAGTTCGACTTTGTTCCCCATATAACTCCTTAAGATTAAGAAGAATAGAGAGAACGTCCATGTCCTCATACTGCCTCTAGAGCTCGCTGCTCATGGAGGCAAGCATGATGCATTTAATAGTCACACTGTCATCTTTTCATATTTTATATGCGGCCCTATCTTCCTCGAAAGCATCTTTCTCAAGAGAATCTGGAGTAGGTGTATCCAAAATGTAGGAGACTTTCTCTTGAGTGAGAATAATTCTCAAGTTCTTTAATCAGTTGATATAGTTAGGTCTAGTCAACTTGATTGCATCTAGGATAACTCTAAGTGAAAGTGAGGATGCCATGTGTGTGTTAATTTACAACAATAAGAACATAATATAAGTGGATAATTCATGATGACATGCACAACTAGACTAGAATTTTTATCTAATTATGTCTCTCACTATTTTATCAGACTTCATATCCCTCAAATATGAAAATCAAAAAATATTCTAATATTTCTTAGTGGGGTTAAGATCCCTATTCCTTACAAATATCTTGTGGATAGCACAACAAGCATTCATGAGTTCAAGAGTAGGTAACTCTTTACCAATTGTACCTCTACAATTCTCAACATCTTTTATTCTAGCCTCTAGATCACATATAGTCTTATGGATAGCACAACAAACTATAGTGTTTTAGTTAAGTTGACCCTTCAATCCCATATGGTAATTCTTAAATAATGCTGTCCTTGTGGATAGCACAATAAAGCAACACTATTCAAATATGCCATAAGCATCAATATACACTTGATCAACATTATGTTAATTTCTATAGTAAGCCTTGTGGATAGCACAACAAGCTCACTAAGATCTTGACATACTCTATCGATCAAGTTTGAAGGAAGGCCCTTGTAATGTCTACATCACATAATCAATCTAAGTCCAAAATTTAACAGGACAAAATTGGTCAGGTAAGTAGGTGGGAGGCTCCCTGTAGCTTTTCTAGACACCAACAGAGTTGACCAAACCAGCATATAGACCTAATTAGAAAATCATCATTCACACTTTTCTTGACACCAATTGATCTTAGAAATTTGATTTTTGATTAAAAACTAATTTTTAATATTACAACTTAATATAATTAAATGAGGGACTTTAAACTAGTCTCAGCACATCCTAACTATAAGTGCATAAAATATACACTACAAATTTTGCAAATTTGTATGCTTCAACTATTCATAATAGCAACCATATTATCATGCTAAAAATTATATAAGGGTGCAATCAAAATCATAACATATGACTAACAAATTCATATAATAAAACAAACCCTAATCTAATTAGGCATGCATAACATCCTTATTTTCTATATACATCGATTTAAGCATCATGCTACCATGATAATAAAATTTTAAATTATCATAAATTTATAATTTTAATAATTAAAATTTAGAATCATGGTTCACTAAAAGTCAAAAATAATTTTTGAGTTTGAAGAATCGATGTTAAAAACAATGCTATATTTTTGGCAGGATATGAACAAGAACGATTCTATACTACTATTTTGTACTTGTTTGATCGAATCAGATAAAGATGCCTCTAATACCACTATTGAGTTCCAACCACATAGTAAAAAATAATTTTTAAAAATTTTAGAATCATATAAATTAGTAGTTCTATCACATAAAACTACCATGCCAGAATCCAAACCCTAGAATCATCTTATCTATATCGATCAAAGCAAAATCAAGCATGCAAAGGATAGAATTTTATACTTTCATCAAAATAAAAAAGTGGCATATTGGTGTTCTCCATGAGACTCTAAGATAGAAGTCCTTTAATGATGATCCATACAGAAGTTGGTCAAGATCCTTCCCAACCAGTGTGCTACCGCAGCCTTGTCTCCTTAAGAATACTGTCAGTTTCGAACTTGTATCACGATTGCACCAAAGCCCAGTTGCTTTTGATCTTGCCATCAGAATGATACAAGAAGACACTCTTCAAATGTTACACAATCTAAGATTTGATTTTTGGATCCAACACATTAAAAAACCAAACCCTAGGGCATACTAGCAACACTTGCTAAAAATCTCACCACCCTTCTTGCAACTTTTGCCACTCAAATTTTTCTTTCTTTTTTCTCAAAATTTTTCTAATTTTCTTTTATATTTACCACATCCCTTTTCTCTAGTTTTAACTAAAAATCATAGTCATCAGTTATTTGGGATGTCCCCTATAAATAGGGGACCAAGGGACATCACATGGGATGAAAGGGCGCCAACCTTTGGTGCTTCAACTTCTCATGTGGTGAATAAATTTACTGAGTGAATTTTTAGCATTCCAAATACTTGTAGTAGAAGGACTCTCCTTCTTTTATGTGTCATAAAAACTTCAACAAAACATAGGAGATTTGATTAGGAAAATATGGCAATGTGTAAAAATTAAGAGCCTTCATTAAGAAGGACTCTTCATTTCATATGCCAAAAATAAGGGGGCAGCATTTATATTTTGCCATGACTTCTAGTGGGCACAGAGGAGTCCTCCACTTGAAACTGGTTCAAGTTGGATAAGGATCCAATCCAAATTAACCCAATCCCATTAGGTCAAAGGCAACTGGTCTAGGTTAGCTCAAACACTTTGAACCAAACCAATTTAGAAACTTGGGTTAATATAATGTGCTAACATACCAAATTTATTGAGAAATATATCCCAAAGTCAATCATCAGTCTGTTGACGGTTGTGCTATTTGATATAATTATATATGAATTAATTAATAAAATATATATTTAGTAATTTTTATCATAAGCTTATACATCTTCTATATCGAACATCTGTGTTATGATGAAAGTTCTTAGGACTAATTTAAATCGATAAAAGAGGATTTATCGTTTAGTTCTTAAATGAGTTTGTGATCAAATGATATGCTATTATTAGGATGATAGATATATCAAGTGTAGGGCATTGTGTGCCATATATCGTTGGTCGTCCTCTTAACCAAAGAGCATGGAGATGCTGGTATGGCATACAGGTGAAATATAAGAGTATATTTCATTGAACGTGACTAACTTTGGAGTACTCTACTGTTAAGAGTCACTTTGAAGGGATATGAGTATAAGTGTCTCTCTGATCTGAGATCACCACCCAGACTACCTGAATTTTTAATTCAGGATCAGAAGGTTTCTAGGTATAGTCAAGTACTTGTAAAGTCGGTGCGTGAGTCAAGATGGAATTGACCACTCCAAGAGATTAGAGAGAATACTTTGTGTTTCAATTTAGTAAGACCTTGGTCAGGGCAATTCTTGTGAGGAGTCACAGGATTTATTAGATTGAGATATATAATGGATGTACTATTAAGAGTTGACAGTTTAAACTCTAAGTCATCCTAACACAAGGGTCAAAGGAATGAATTACATGGTAACTATATCCAAATAGATTCTGGAGTGTTGCTTTGCATACATTCGGCCTATCCGAACATCGGGCACCATTGCTAGATGGTTACTTCGATTGATATAAAAATTAGTTTCTGTACTATCAGCTTAGGTTCGAACCTATAGGGTCACATACATTAAAAATTTTTCTCTAATCACATGGTTAATCTGAAGAATTCCAATGGATGGAGACTCTGGTGAAGAGTCTCACTGGATGGGGACTCTATTGAAGAGTCTCACTGGATGGGGACTCTAGAGAAGAGTCCCACTAGACTTGAACTCTATCATTAATGAAGAATTAATTAGTGATTGATCATTAATTAGCTCAATTTGATTGAGTATTAAAGTTTGGATCAAGTTTGATTGAATTGGATTCAATCAGGTAAAGTTTAATTAGATTAGAGATGACCTAATCGATAAGGGAGAAATGATCTTGATTTGATCGGATCTATGGCTTAATTAATTTATTGATTTGATCAAATTTAATTGAGATTATAGGAGCCTAACTAGATTAGGTTTATTATGTTTTATTTGGATCTAATTAGATTGAGTTTGAAAGAAATCCAATTGGTTAAATCCTAGAGTCCCAAATGAGTAGGACTCTCTCCCTTGCGCCACCCAAATTGTCTCACACTTTTTCTCACCATACAAAATCAGTTTTTATATGAGAAAATTAGAAAATTACCCTTCTTTTATAACCCATTAAGGATATAAATTGGCTGATTTTGATTTGAATTCAAAATGGTTTGAATTTCAACTTAAAATCTTATCCATATCCTTCCACACGTTGGCTGTTTTTGAAGGGACACATTGTATACGAGAAAAAGAAGTCTTTTTGATGGTTTTTCATATCTAATTTTCTCTAATAAGTCTCTCTTTAAGTCAGATAAGGGTGAAAAAAGGTTGGAGTCAAATTAAAATTTAAAATGATTTGAATTGCAACAAATTTCAGCCTTTATCCTATCTTATCTGGTTTGTGCGACAACCACAAAAAGATCATAATTTGTGTGCCAAACTAAGAGAGCGTTTTACTGTGAGATACCAAAGAGAAAGAGGGTCAAAAATGCTTCTTTGGGGAGTGAGGTTTGGGTGGGTTTCCTTCTTTCTTGGTATGAATAAAAGAAGAGACCGATCCCCTCTCGGGTGAGCAACCTAGAAATGTTCTAGGATTTTGGATGAGAAAAAAATCAAAGAGAAGAGAGTCTTCATCAAATTTTTCTCTACCATCCAATATTTCCTCTAATCTATCTTCAATATCAAAAAAGTTTGAGGTGATCGAAGAAAGAGATCAAATCAGATCTACCATCAGAAGTCGACTGCACGAGCTAGCACTCCCGTGGAGGGCTGATCGGTTCGAGAACTTTGTGTGGACCATCCGTAGAGGCCGGATACTTGTGCAGCTATGAGCAATTAGAGAGGGCTTTCAGATCTATGTTCTCAATTATGAAGATCGACTATCCACTCTCAGATATTGGGTTTGAAATCTTAGAAGTGGTAGATTAGATCTATCACTAATTGTTACTCTTGTTCAAATGCTTATAATATTAGATTCAAATTTTTATGTATATAAATTTATATTATAAATCTATTTATAAAAATTTTAAGATTAAATCTTATGCATGTATTTATAGATTAAATAGTTTAATCTAATATTCTTTCATTGAAAATTTTGAAATGCATGCTTGAAACCCCTATGCGATCCTACAAAATTAACCCATAGAATTTATATTAAACTCTAATTAGACTAGACCAAAGCCAAATCCTAAAGTGTGTGACCTATTGGGTTCTAAATCTAGCCAATAGTGGACCCAGACTTTCAATGTAATCATAATCTAATGAGATTAGGTCATCCGAAGAGTCTCAATCAACTTGGACTCTTCCAAATTGATTTTGAAATTAAATTCTTTCAATTCTGATGAGCTCATAAGTCAAGATTGACATCTAGTAATATGTCATGACTATCTAAAAGATTTAAAATTTTGATAAAAAATTATCAAAATATTCTTCAGTGGTAAATTTTTGTGTAATTCAATCCTTTAGTTAAACAACATCCCAGATGAGCTGTGGATATGAAAATATATCAAATCTAATCATTTATCTATATGTATCTCGATCTGAAGGTGATGATTCAGTTGATGATATATTAGAAATATTTTTCTAATTATCATCTTACTTTGACCAAAGACTTCCAGAATCACCGTCCTATGAGATCATATAGGATGTTCGCTCCCCTTACTAGAAGTGACTGATCCATTATTGATCACTCACAACCTTCATGCATACTTCACCATATCCAGAACACCCCACACAAAGATCAAAGAATTAAGTTAGATAGTGAATCAAAATATGGATCTATGTACATAAGGTACTATGGTGACCTCAGATCTAAGGATCACTTACATAACTCCTACTAGAGAATCATCAGTTAACATGTAAATAAGACTCCATCTGATATTCTTTTGCAGGTTAATTCAGTAAACTCATTCTCTAATGAGCACCCATATCCTTGTATTAGTGTCACCACACAAGTGGTTGTGAGATCAACCACTCTCATTTTTGAGCATATATAGGATATGCCAGTCTTACCGGTATCATTGATCTCTGAATCAATGTATCAATAACTAGAAATATTTTAGATTAGGACTATCAAAAATTTAGGTCTCACTGGTGTGATCTCATCACAGTCTTAAAATCATTGTTCAGACCTATGGAGTTTATTATAATCTTAAAAAAATAATAAGATGCAGCATATAATGAATCAAAAATATCTATGTATTAATAATATAAATATCAATTACATGAGTCTGAAAAATAAATTATAATTAACACCCTATTGCATTCCATATACGATTGGCTTGTAGGGTATTATTTTTTTAAGAGGTACATATCTGGAGAACCTAAAGAAATATTTACGTGCCTTTGGAAGGTATGTCGAATTGCTCAAAATTAATCTTATAATTTTTTTTTTCATCAGACTAGTGCATATTATACACTTTAATATAAGGTCTTAGGAAGAAAAAAGATTGGGGGAAGGTGAAGTGACTCTTTTGAGTCGGTAATGGTGCAAACGTTGCATTGAGACTGTGAGCACCTAATCTTGATGATTACCATTTGAATTTAATTTTTTATCATTTGCATAGTTATGCATTTGTGAAATTATTTGAGCAAATAGTGAATGCCATTGGGTTTGAGAGATCTAGAACCAAATAACCTGAAGTATATAGATGGTTCCTTTGGCTAGGTCATGTATGAGAAGAAATAATTTATCGACTGAAGAAAATGAGCTTTTTAAGCTCATTGACTGTTAAGTCATATCTTGTCTGTGAATCATCTCTTTGAGGATTAATGATCAAGCTGTCCTTTGTGGGTCAAAGGGATAGGACCACTGAGATACTTACTCTAGTACACATACAATATGCATGGCCCATTTGATGAGCCAGACTAGGAGGTTATCACTACTTCATCACCTTTATCGATGAACTGTCATGGTATCGGTATGTATATGAGATACAAATATGAAAGATTTTAAAAAGTTCAAAGGATTTAGATATGAAGTAGAAAAGATAAATCAAAAATTTCTAGAGGTACTTCAATCAGATCGAGGATGCAATACCAAATAAAAAATTTATCGATTATCTAAAGAGAATGGCATAGTTTCATGATGGAATTCTTCTTGTACACCTCAGCTCAATGGTGTATCTGTGAGGTGCAATGGCACTGTAGGAGATATGGTCTGATCCATCATGAACATCATTAATTTAACTATTATTTCTTTAGAAGTAAGATTTAATTTTTGAAATTTAAATTAGATTTTCTCTAAAATTGATTTCACCACACCGTATGAGATATGATATGGTGGACAAGTTAGAGGATAGGTCTGTAAAAGCTCGCTTATGGGGTATCCTAAAAAGATTTGGGATGTCACTTTCTCCTCCCAGTGAATCACAATATGATTGTGAGCAATTATACTGTGACCAATCATACTGTTTTCTTGAAAATAGTAGGAAGATGAACTCAAAGAGAAATCTCTAATGAATAACAAGTCACAAGACTTATACAACCTATTTAAAATAAGCCAGTATATGCAGCACTTCCTCCATCTAATAGATCTAGTCGGATCTCCCATCCTTTACAAAAGATTCAGAGAAAGTATTTCTTGAGGAAGATTGAGAACATAGGGATGATCCTAAAACCTACAACAACATGATATAAGGAATCATGTAGTTACATGAAGGTCAGTGAGAGGGTTCCATACTGACATCGATTATGATGTAGTTACATATAAATTTTTTTTTTCAAAGACCTAGGTTAAACATTCTGAAAATAAAAGGTCTATAGAGATAGATCCTGAAAGGATATTTATTTTTCACAGACAAGTACATAGAAGAGGTGCTGAAAGGGTTCAGCATTGAAACCTCCAAGAGGGATCCATTATCCTTTTAGGCATGGGAGTATGTCATACTATGTACTCAACATGGTATATCTTGCTGTGAAAGTCACAAGCAAATATTAGTCGAATCCAGGCTACGAGCATTCGATTGCTATAAAAATATCCCTAAGTACTTGAGAAGCACTTGTAGGGTTTCAAGGTGGGCATGCACAGCGGAAACATAATGAATTTCAAAATTTTAATAAAAAAAATTTAAATATTAAATTCTTAAACCAGTATCTTTTTGATGATTAACAATCATATATAACATAAATTCAAGATTAAATTTAAGTTATAGAAGAATATCTGCAGTGCTTAATCCAAATTTCAGCATAACCTCCATCAGGTGCCCAAGTGTTCGCCCTCCAACGGTGATCCACACAGGGCTATGATTAGGACACCAACTCTTTGAGAGGATTTTTCCTCCAAAATTTTCACTCTAAGAATTTTTTTGAGCACCAGGACCTCAAGACCCTCTTCCTCTTCTCCTAGCCTTCCTATCCCTACCTTTCTTTTCTTCTTGTCTTCCTTAATTCTCTTCCTAGACTCTTATCCTAAAATTGGACTTATCCTTACTATTGGATTTAGCCTAACAAGAGAAGAAAAAGATTAATTAGACAATAGGGAGAGGATATTAGAAAAAAAAAAAAGAAATTAGAAATCTGAATGAATTCAATCCCCCGGCGCACCCCCCTTTAAATACTTAGCGATGGGTTGCCTTCAGGAATTTTTCGAGCCCCTTCCAAGCACCATCTCGCATCCATCAAAAAATATTACACCTATTAATGAATTCTCATACCTATTTAAAAGTTTTTGACACATGAAAATCATCAGAAAAAAATCCAAGAGATGCTTCATGCAGAAGGACTCTTCAAAACTTTTTTCTCGATGATTCTCCGATGAGCCGCGCAGCTTCCCATGGCATAATTTTTTTCTACCACCCATCAATGTAATTTTATCCATCAAATTGCAAAAAATCAAGGCACTAATATGAGAATATCATGAAAAAAAATTCATATTAAGAAGTCACATGACAAATGGGTTAGAGTCCTTCACAAGTTGGACTCTTGGTCAGGCGCATGGATCAGGCTGACAGAATTTCCAAATTCAATAAATTTTCATGATTAAAATAGAAGTTATTTTAAATTAAAAAAAAATTTATGCTCAAAATAAAGTTAAAAATTATCAAAAAATTTATTTCATCATGAAACATAGGATAAGCTCAAGGATGAGGCATCCCATCTCATGGGATGCGAAAGCTGTTTCTGCACACAAAAACTGCACCCACGCACAAGAAAAAATTTTGACTTGTGGAGACTTAGTTTTCTGGCTCTAAATTTTTAGTACATTCAGCCAAGGGCTGAACCAACTCAAACCCAAAATTGATTTGAATTAATTTATCTTTAATTAGCCCAATCTGAAATTAATTTCAAACCCGATTCGAAACAAGGAGCTAGTTTTTTGCAACATGTGCTAGCATGTCAATTTTGCAAACATGATCTAATCCAATTAGACCCCTGATCAATATTCTTTGTGTGTGACCCATTGGGTTCCACATCTAGTCAGTAATAGGTTCGAGTTCAAGTCAATTTGATTTGATTAGAATTTAATCTAACCGATCTAGATCCAATCGAGCTAACCCAATTTCAGCAATTAGAACTCTTTCTAATTGGTGATTGAATTAAACTCTTTAATTCGATCAAACCCATAAGACAAGATTAACTTCTAGCAACATATCATATCTACCTAAAAGATATAAAATTTTTAATAAAAATATCAAAAATATCCTTCAGTGGAAAGTTACCGTACAATTTGATCCTGCGATTTTTCTGCACCCCAAATATGACTCTGGATATGGAATGATATCCAATCCAATATCATACTCATATTTCTCTCAATCTTATATGATAATTCAATTAATAAAATATTAAAAACTCTTTCTAATTTTTATTTTACTTTGATCAAAGGCTTCCTGAATCATCAATCGATCAGAGCAAGTAGGATGCGATCTCCTCTTACCAGGAGTGATCGATTCCATGTTGACCTACTCACAACCTCTATACACATTCTACCATATCTAGAACACCCCGTACATGACTAAGTTATGAATGAGTATGAACCAAAAAATATAAATTCATATATATAAGGTTCTATGATAGTCTCAGGTCAAAGGATTACATGCACAACTCCCACTGTAAGAAAACATCTCTTGACAGGTAAGTAAATTTCATAAGATGTTTCTTAAGTCGGATCAATTCAGTGGACTCATTCTCTAATGAGCACCTACTTCCTTGTATTAGTGTCTCACACAAGTGGCTTATGAGATTTGCCATCCTCTTCATCGAGCATACATAGAAAGTGCTAATCTATCCGAAACATTGTTCCCCGACTCAATGCTCCTATGACTAGGAATATTCTAAATCAAGACTTTTAGAATTTTAGGTCTCATAGGTATGATCTCATCATAACCCTAAATCTATTTTTCTAATTTATGGAGCTTATCATAATTATTACTAAAGTAAGATGCAGCATATGATGAAAAATATTTTTTATTATTTAAAGAGTCAATATATAAGTCTGAAAGATTACAAGAAAAATCCATCAAAATACAAATTTCGATTGGCTTGTAGGGTATATTTCTTTCAATCTCCCACTTACACTAAAGCCAATCATCCTTATATTTTATCCCCATATAATCAAGATAGCGATCGAATTACTGCTGTGGTAGAGGCTTAATGAATGGGTTTGCTATGTTATTCTTTGTTTCTACTTGTTCAATGACAACATCTTATCTTTCGATTATTTCACGAATGAGATGGAAGCAATTTAGATTGTGCTTGGATTTATGATGAGACCTTGGTTCCTTTGCTTGAGTAACTGCTCCAGTATTATCATAGTAAAGTGGTACTGGATTTTTAATCTCAGGAACGACATCCAACTCAGTGATGAACTTCTTCATCCAGACAGCTTCCTTGGCGGCTTCACTTGCAGCTATATATTCTGCCTCAGTGGTTGAGTCAACTACAGTCTGCTACTTGAAACTTTTTTAACTAACAGCTCCACCATTAAGAGTAAAGATATACCCTGAAGTGGACTTGCTATCATCAGGGTCTAATTGAAAACTAGAGTCAGAATAACTTTTTAGTTTTAAATCAGATCCTCCATATACCAGAAAAATATCTTTAGTTCTTCTTAGGTACTTAAGAATATTTTTCATTGCTTTCCAATGATCCTCTCCTGGATCAGCCTAAAATCTACTAACTATGCATAAGGCATAGGCAACGTCAGGCCTAGTACATAGCATAGCATATATGATCGATCCTACTGCCGAAGCATAAGGAATAGAACTCATTCTATTTCTCTCTTTCGGTGTTTTAGGAGACATCCTTTTAGAGAGATGTATGCCTTGACTCATGGGTAAATAACCTCTTTTACTTCCATCCATACTAAACCTCTTTAGCACTAAGTCTATGTACCTGGATTGGGACAAGCCTAACATCCTCTTAGATCTATCCTTATAGATCTTTATACCTAGTATATAGGATGCTTCACCTAAATCCTTCATGAAAAACTTACTTGATAGCCATGTCTTGACCGATTGTAACATTGGGATATCATTCCCAATAAGAAGTATGTCATCCACATATAAAACTAAGAAGACAATGCACTCTCACTAGTCTTCTTGTATACACAAGGTTCATCCATATTTTTGATGAAGCCAAACTCTTTGACTGTAACATCAAATTGGATGATCCAACTCCTCGAGACCTGTTTTAATCCATAAATAGATTTCTTAAGCTTGCATACCTGATTTTCTATCCCTTTTGAGACAAACCCTTCTGGTTGAGACATGTAAACCTCTTCCTCAAGATAACCATTAAGGAAGACGATCTTCACATCCATTTGGCAAATCTCATAATCATGGTATGCTGCTATTGCAAGTATAATCCATATAGATTTGAGCATGGGAACAGATAAAAATATTTCATCATAATCAATACCCTGTTTTTGCCTGAAATCTTTAGCTACTAATCTAGCTTTATAGGTTTCAACTTGGCCATCCGCTCCAATCTTTTTCTTATAGATCCCATTGCATCCAATAGGGGTCACACCCTCTGATGCGTTAACCAAAGTCCACACTTGTTTGAAATACATGAAGTCCATTTCGGATTTCATAGCCTCTAGCCATTTGTTTGAGTCCCTTCTCATGATGGCTTCCGTATAGGTCAAAGGTTCATCATTCTCAATGATGTGGGCTTCATTATTCTCGATAACAAATCCATACCTTATAGGTGCATTCTGCACCCTATCCGACCTTCAAAAAGGAGGTATATTTTGTGTTTGTACTTCATTAATAGATATTTTTGATTGAGGATCATCTTGTGCTTGCATTTGTAAGTCTTGAACTTCTCCAAGTTCAATTTTCTTCCCACTGCCTCTTTCTAGGATAAACTCTTTTTCCATAAAAGTGGCATATTTACTAATAAACACCTTATATTCAGTAGGATGGTAAAAAAGGTGTCCTATACTCTCTTTAGGATATCCTACAAACAAGCATTTATCTGCCCTATCAGTCAGCTTATGTCCAAAATTTTTTTTAACATAAGCTGGACAGCCCCATATCTTAAGATACTGAAGATTAGGCTTCTTTCCTCTCCATATCTCATATGGAGTGCTTGACACTGATTTTGAAGGTACTCTATTCAGGATATAGACAGCAGTTTCTAGGGCATGTCTCCAAAAAAAAATTGATAAATCTGTAAAGCACATCATGGACCGCACCATATCTAATAAAATATAATTTCTTCTTTCTGCTACACCATTTAGCTGTGGTGTATAGGGAGGGGTCCATTCTGAGAGAATTTTATTTTTTTTAAGATGATCTAAAAATTTATTGGATAAGTATTCTCCTCCTCGATCAGATTGAAGGATTTTAATACTTTTTCAGTTTGTTTCTCGACCATACTTTGATACTCTTTAAATTTATCAAAGACTTCGGATTTGTATTTCATAAGATACACATATCCAAATCTAGATAAATCATCAGTGAACGTTATAAAATAAGAGTATCCTTCTCTGGCTTCTGTTGTCACAGGACCACATACATCAGTATGTACAAGTCCTAATAACTCACTTGTCCTTTCTCCATATCCACTAAATGGAGTCTTAGTCATTTTCTCATAAGATAAGATTCACAAGTACCTAATGATTCATAATCATAAGGATCAAAGAACCCTTCTTTATATAACTTGTTAATCCTTGTCTCACTTATATGATCAAGTCGACAATGCCAAAGTAAAGTTTATTCAACTCTTCTCTCTTTTGCTTTTTACTTTTATTAATATGAAAAATATTATCATTAGATAGAATTAGAAGATCATTATTAATAATGCCATGACAAATAATTTCATTAGAAAAAGAAATTGAGCAACTATTGCTCTTTCCATTTATTTCATAACCTCGTTGCAATAGTAACGACATAGAAATAATATTTTTAATGATCTTAGGTATATAATAATAATTTTTTAGCTTTAAGATCTTTCCAAAAGGTAACTTTAACATATATGTCCCTACAGCCTCTGCTTGGATTGACTCTCCTCCAACACCGTAGAGCTCGAAGTCATCCTTTTTCAACACTCTAATGTTCTGCAACCCCTACAATGACTTGCAGATATGAGAACCGTAGGTGGTATCCAATACCCAAGAGTCTGAATTGGAAGAACTTAATGACAAAATTGTATGTATCTCATACATACCTTTTGGTGCATCGCTTGCACCTGCCTTTACAATTGTAAGATATAACTTGTAATTTCTTTTTCAGTGTCCTGCCTTGCCGCAGTGAAAGCAAGTACCCTATCCGGAGACTTTCTTCCCCTTTTTCTTCATCTTGCCACCCTTAGGATTCAATGCTTTCTTTGAACCCTTAAAACCTGACTTTTTCTTAGAGGTTTTATCCACAAGAAGAAGTGGAGCCTTTTCTTTCTTAATATGGCTCTAATCTATCTTAAGCATATTTAACAGCTCAGGCAAAGAGGTATTCAGTTTGTTCATATGATAGTTCACAACAAACTGAGCGAATGACTCAGAGAGAGATTGCAGGATCAAATTCTGACTTAATTTTTCATCCATCACAAAATCAAGTTGACCCAATCTAGTGATCAGATCAATGACCTTCAGGATATGGTCTTATACGGATGACCCTCAGTCATTCTAGCACGAAATAACTACTTAGATATCTCATATCTAGCAGTTCTACTCTGTTCTCTATACAACTCTTTAAGATTGAGGAGTATGGATTGAGTATCCATGCTCTCATGCTGCCTCTGCAACTCATTGCTCATAGAGGCCAGTATGATGCACTTGACAGTCAAACTGTCATTCTTCCACATCCTGTATGTGGATACCTCTTCTTCTATGGTATCATCCCCAACCTCTTATGGTTCAGGGATGTCAAGAATATAGGAGAGCTTCTCCTGAGTGAGTATGATCTTTAAAATCCTCAACCAGTCTACATAATTGGGATCGATCATCTTGTTGAAATCTAAAATTCCTCGCAATGATAGTGAAGATGCCATTTGACTCATACAATTAAATAAGGTCTTTAGATTTACTTGTGCCTTCCACTATTTTATCGAACATCATAACCCTTTACTATGATGAACGAGACATATTTCATATTTATCTTAGTGGGATTGAGACCTTAATTCCTCATAATGATCTTGTATTAACACAATAAATTCTTATGAGTTCATAGGTAGGAAACTCTTTCCAATTGCTTCTCATCCAATTCTCAATATTATATCTTGACCTCTAAAATATTATTAGCCTTATATTAACACAACAAGCTCTAATATTTTAGTTAAGTTAGACTTTTCATTTCAATACAGTCAAATTCTAATATAACTGCCCTTGTGTTAACACAAAAAAGCAGTATATTCAAAATTGATGTAAGCATCTTCTATGCATCAAAATTATATTATATCAATCTTTATGACAAGCCTCATGTTAACACAATAAACTAGCCATAGTTCATGACGTAACATTAACCTAGCATAAAGGAAGACCCTTAATAGTATTTTTAATATTAGGATTTTTCAATATTAATATCGTTTAATCAAATTAGCCAGGTAAGTAAGGTGGGGGTCCCCCCATTACTTTCTTTAGACACCAATAAATTGATCAAGTCAGACAACGGAATCAATTAAAGAACCACCTATAGCATTTTTCTAGACACCAATTGATCAATTGATCAAGAATTGATTAACCCATAGTTGCATATCACTACCACTTAATATAATTTTCTAATGAGGGCTTTTATTTGGTCTCATGCACATTCTAACTATATAATACCCATTTATGTATCAACATTAAAACTTTCTACATGTGCAAGTGTAACATATGGACATTCATCATCCTAGGACAACCTTGCAGCATAACCCCATTATGCTAGGACAACCTTATGTCAAGATGATGAAGTGGTGAATCATATATGCATTATTTCATATCATCATATGAAAGCATAAATTATTTTATAGTATAAATCATACTATGGATTATATAAATATTATGTATATATGATTGAACCAAACAAGACCGGCTCTGATACCACTGTAGGGTTTCAGGGTGGGCATGCACAGTGGAAACATAATAAATTTTAAAATTTTAATAAAAAAATATTAAATATTAAACCCTTAAACCAGAATCTTCTTGATGATTAATAATCATATATAACATAAATTCAAGATTAAATTTATGTTATAAAAGAATACTTGCAGTGCTTAATCCAATTTTTAGCATAACCTCCACTAGGCGCCGAAGTGTTCGCCCTCCAACGGTGATCCACATAGGGCTATGATTAGGACACCAACTCTTTGAGAGGATTTTTCCTCCAAAATTCTCACTCTGAGAATTTTCTTGAACACCAGGACCTCAAGACCCTCTTCCTCTTCTCCTAGCCTTCATATCCCTACCTTTCTTCTCTCCTTGTCTTCCTTAATTCTCTTCCTAGACTCTTGTCCTAAAATCGAACTTGTCCTTACTATTTTTAGACTTCTTCTAATAAAAGAAAGAAGAGACTAATTGGACAATAGGGAGAGGATGTTAGAAAGAAAGGAGGAATTGGAAATCTGAATGAATCCAATCCCCCGGTGCACCCCCCTTTAAATACTTATTGATGGGTTGCCTTCGAGAATTTTTTGCGCCCCTTCCACTCGTCATCTCGCATCCATCAAAAAATATAAAACCTCCTGATGAATTCTTATGCCCATATAAAAGTTTTTGACACATGGCAATCATCAAAAAAAAATCCAAGAGATGCTTTATGCAGAAGGACTCTTCAGAATATTTTTCTTGATGATTCTCTGATGAGTCATGCAGCTTCCCATGGCATAATTTTTATCCACCACCTATCAATGTAATTTTATCCATCCAATGGCCAAAAATAAAGGCACTAATATGAGAATATCATGAAAAAAAATTCAGATTAAGAAGTGGCATGACAAATGGGTTAGAGTCCTTCACAAGTTGGACTCTTGGTCAGGTGCATGGATCAGGCTGACAGGATTTCCAACTTCAACGAATTTTCACGATTAAACCAAAAAAAATTTTAACTTCAAAAAAATTATTTATGCTCAAAATAAAGATAGAAATTATTTAAATATTTATTTCATCATGGAACATAGGATAAGCTCGAGGATGAGGCGTTCCATCTCATGGGATGTGAAAGCTATTTTTGCACATAAAAACTGCACCCACACACAAGAAAAATTCTTGACTCATGGAGACTTAGTTTTCTGGCTCCAAATTTTTAGTACATTCAGCCAAGGGATGAACCAACTCAAACCCAAAATTGATTTGAATTAATTTGGCTTTAATTAGCCCAATCTGGAATCAATTTCAAACCTGATTCGAAACAAGGAGCTAATTTTTTGCAACATGTGCTAGCATGTCAATTTTGCAAATATGATCTAATCCAATTAGACCTCTGATCAATATCCTTTGTGTGTGACCCATTGAGTTCCACATCTAGTCAGCAATAGGTTCGAGTTCAAGTCAATTTGATTTGATTAGAATTTAATCTAACCGATCTAGATCCAATCGAGCTAACCCGATTTCAGCAATTAGAACTCTTTCTAATTGGTGATTGAATTAAACTTTTTAATTCGATCAAACTCATAAGATAAGATTGATATCTAGCAATGTATCATGTCTACCTAAAAGATATAAAATTTTTGATAGAAATATCAAAATACCCTTCAGTGGAAAGTTACCGTGCAATTTGATCCTGCGATCTTCCTGCACCCCGAATATGACTTTGGATATAGAATGATGTCAAATTCAATATCATACTTATATTTCTCTCAATCTTATATGATGATTCAATTAATAAAATATTAAAAATTCTTTTTAATTTTTATTCTGCTTTGATTAAAAGCTTTCTGAATCATCAATCGATCAGAGCAAGTAGGATGCGATCTTCTCTTACCAGGAGTGATCGATTCCATGTTGACCTACTCACAACCTCCATACACATTCTATCATATCTAGAATATCCCGTATATGACTAAGTCATGAATGAGTATGAACTAAAAAATATGGATTCATGTGTACAAGGTTCTATGGTAGTCTCAGGTCAAAGGATTACATGCACAACTCCCACTATAAGAAAATATCTCTTAACAGGTAAGTAAATTCTATAAGATATTTCTTAAGTCAGATCAATTCAGTGAACTCATTCTCTAATGAGCACCCACTTTCTTGTATTAGTATCTCACACAAGTGGCTTATGAGATCTGTCACCCTCTCCATCGAGCATACATAGAAAGTGCTAATCTATCTGAAACATTGATCCCCGACTCAATACTCCTATGACTAGAAATATTCTAAATCAGGATTTTTAGGATTTTAGGTCTCATAGTTATGATCTCATCATAACCCTAAATATATTTTCCTAATTTATGGAGTTTATCATAATCATTACTAAAGTAAGATGCAGCATATGATGAAAAATACTTTTTATTATTTAAAGAGTCAGTACATAAGTCTGGAAGATTATAAGAAAAATTTATCAAAATACAAATTTTGATTGGCTTGTAGGGCATATTCCTTTCAGCACTAAAGAATTATTTCTCATCTTTGAAGAAGGGTTAAAGCTAAGAGTGGGAGGTTACGCTGATGCTGATAGTAGAATATCTACATCAGCATGTATTCTTGAGTTATGTTGGTTCGATATATTAGAAGGGTTCCAAGCAATCGACCAATGGAAGCTGAATATGCTATAGATATGCAGGATACATTTTGGTTCTTATGATAGTTGCATAATTGGATGTCATACCATTGGATGCTATGATATTGTACTGCATAGTTAATGGTCCATAGCCCTCACAAAAAAACCAAGGTCATACCAGAAGTTCATGCACATAGAATAGAGATATACGTGATTAGCTCAAGTAGAAATATATGGAGAGATATACGTGATTACCTCAAGTAAAAATATATGGAGGTATAGAGAGTAAACTCCACATAAAATATGGTAGGCCTGAGTCACTTAGTCAGTTAAACATCAAAGCCTATCTTTAGAAGATGGGGCTCCGGTATATGGCAGATTGACCTTAGTGCAAGTGGAAGTTTGTTAGATATATGCCCTATAAACCAATCTTAGCTGATACATACCTTTCTCTAGTGCATATTTTATACTTAATGGGCAGTCTTTATAACCAATCATTTCTTATATGTCCATGATTTATTTTAAAAATTAACAAAGATGATTTTATATATTCTCAAGATGTTGAGAATTTGAGAGATACATCATTAGTGGTTAATTTTTAAATACTCTCGATCGAAGGATCGTCATGAAGAATAGGATCAATCTATTCAAGATTGATGCACAGATCACCTTCCTTTAGGGTAGATGAGACTTGAGTCTGTGGTGTAGAGATATTAGGATGAGAGTGCAGGTGGTTGTTAGAGAATAACTTACATTGAATGTGACAAACATGAGAAATTACTTGGATGTCTACTCACTCGTTAGTGATCTTCTCAATGCTACAGTGATGTGACTGATCTTTTGACCTGCGGTGTATTGGCTATTCGCAGTAAGGCTACTCAGTTTGACTGTATATTTTTTTGATCCCTAGCCATTCAGATCTTTGCTGTGTATGTTGGCTATTGTAGATTCAGATTCACTATTTGAAGTAGGATACATCCAGATAGAATCTATCGATCTTGATAGAAAAGGAGTTCTATGTGATTCATAAAATTGAATTTAAAAAATCTCTAGCCAGAATAAGTATGAATACTAAAAAAGAGTTTTCATGAGATTCACAGATGAACTCGAGTCGAGCCAATCTAGCATATGACTAACGATGGGGTTTGACAAGTTCTCCATAACCTCCATCAAGTTGGGACTCATGATAGAGGGATTGTATCACATGATAACTATACTTAAGGATTTATTTTTTTATTCTACTGGATTGCCACTATATATTACTAGACATCACTGATGGATCGTGAGAACTCACTAAGATCATTTTTGGATCAACGATCTTTGTTTAGATGAGTTGAAATTATTTCAGAAAAAGAATTTCGATGATACTATGATAGAGATCATGGTATGTCTCACTACCAGATAGAATAAAATCTAAGGGGTCACACATAAAAGGAGCATGACCTGATCAATGACTTGGATCATATTCAAATTATCAATCAGATTGATAGTTTGAATTTTAAAAACTGCTAATTTGTAAGTATTACAATTTTGGCAGTTGCTAATTATTAGCACAAAGATTTAATTATAAATATTATAATTTTATTGAGATTGATTAAATTATGAATTAAGTTTTAATTCATTTAAATTAGATTTAATTTAATTAGATTTAATTTAATTTAATATTAATTGGGTTCAATTCTCCAAATCTTATTTAGATTTCAAGCTTGATTGGATTAGGCTTGACAGTCTTTTCAAATTCGATGCATTTCAGACTCAATTTGAATCCAATTGAGACCTAATTTGAATCAGATGAACCATGAATCAAAGAGTCTAAATCTTCTAGGACTCTCTCTCCAGATATTATGCCAAGAAGAAAAGTGGGCGATAGCTTTCTTGCTGCTCATTTCTTCTTGCATGTGTGAAGGGGAGGGGGTGCCAACTATTGGCACCCCACCTTATCTCGATTTCTTTTTCTTTCTGATTTTTTTTATTTGAATATGATTCAAAATAGGATTAAATCATATCAGATTGGGCATGTAAGGAATTATTTTTTGTGCGACAAAAAATTAAGAAAAGTGGATGTGTGCTTGTGGTGAGAAGATATTTCTTTTTTGCATCACATCTTTATCTCCACAGCTTTCCAATCTTTGATTTAATTTCAATGCCTTAGATTAAATCAGAGGAGATCTTTTGGGGATTAAGGAGAGGGTGTGCATGATATAAGAGGGTAGTTGTGTGACAAAATATGGTGTGGGGCATGAAGAGTTTTTGACATGAAAGATGTGAGGCACTTCTTTCTTACATCATAACTTCATCCCAACACCTCCTCCTCCCTTCTCCCTTTCATCTAACATCCAGATCTGATGGTGATCAGATCTAAGAAGAGAAAAAAGAGAGAAGAAGAGAAGAAGAAGGGTTCTTCTTCTCTTCATGGTGATCTGGTTCAGATCCTGTTGGATCTGTGTGAAAGAGTTTGCACAGCGATCTTCTTCTTCAAGATCTGGAAGAAAAGATCTAGATCCAAAGATGAGGAGCGAGATGTGCAAGATGCTAGAACATCAGTGATCTCAGTATTCTGATCAGGCATCTCTGTGTGGATACCAGCAGAGATCGGGTGCGTGTGCGGCTACGATTAGAACCTGAGGCATCCGCATGATCCGAGGTATGGAGAACTGATCTCCAATTTATTTTTCTAACTGTTTATTTTTTTTTCAGATTTTAGATCATAGTTGAATATTCATATCAAGATCTTAACTATAGTTTTCAGATTAGATCTGGTATGTGGTTTAATTAAAAATATTTTAATTGATTTACTTCCACTGTTTAGAAGCTTAGAAAATTTTTAAACTTCACGTACGAAACCATAGTAATTTTCTAACACCCAATGGGTCACACACAATAAGAATTTGATCTTGATCTAATCTATTTAGATTTATTATAAATTCTATGAGTTAATTAAATTGCTAGCACATGAATTAATCCAAATTTCTAATTGGGTTCAGTGCAAAGGTGTTTGTGCTAATCCTAAACTTATTGTTATGACCTAATGTGATTGGGTTTGAACCATCAAATTATTAGGTGGCTTATCTGATTTTATAGAAGTATTCCATAAGAAGTCAACTACCTCCATGCCTAACCACACATCAAAATGAAAATGACGCCCCATTTATTTTTTACACTAAGATGGAAAAGTCCTTCTAGTTTGCTCCTCTTAATTTTCATCTTATCTTTCCATACGTTGCATTATTTCACACACCATCAGATGGCTCTTGAAAATATATGGGTGCAGAAGAGAAGGAAGAGTCCTTCTCTGTGAAGGAAATCACACACCAAAAATAAATGGGATGCCCATTCACTTGTGCATTGAATATTTGAAGAGTCCTTATTATTTAGGACTCTTGGTTTCACACTCTTTTCCTTATCCCACGTGCCATCAGATGGCACCTTAATTTTTGTGTGCCGAGGAGTCCTTCTGCTTGTGAAACTCTTTTTTTTCTATGCCTAACTTATTTCTCTTTTGATTTCTATGTTGAAAATTAACTTCACCATATAAAAAATAAGGGACGCCAAGAGTTGGTGCCCATTGGGATTGTTTGTGATGCCCCTTCTTTCCTTATTT
Organism: Elaeis guineensis; assembly: GCF_000442705.2. NCBI lineage: Eukaryota > Viridiplantae > Streptophyta > Magnoliopsida > Arecales > Arecaceae > Elaeis > Elaeis guineensis. Next base: position 53,377,968 of record NC_026002.2, on the reverse strand, counting down.
AAGGGGCACCCCATATGGGACATGATCTCAATCCAAAGAGCTTTAAGCATGGGATTATGTGAGAAAAGAAAGAAAAAAATTTGAAAAAAAAAACAAGAAAAAAAAGAGAAAAATTAGAAAGAAAATCAAGAGGGAAATGAAAGCAATTGTTGCTTGTCCTAAGGTTTAGATAGTTCAAGTGTTGAATATCTAAATCTGATTTGGGTGAGTTCTTGTAAGGAAGGGTTCCTAGTGTGGTCCTAATGGAGGATTCAAAGGTATAAAAGTAGTGGTGCAATCCGTTCTTGAGAAAGATGATTAGTAGTGAACTTGTAAAGATGGCTACAGCACTACGTCAAATTAGGAAAGATCCTGATCTGTCCCGTATGGATCACCGTTGGAGGATTTCTACTTTAGAGTCTTATGGAGATCTCTCTATTACCAGATCCTTATCTTCATATTTGGTATATGACTTCTAATCTCTTATTAATCTAATTGCTAATATTGTTTGATTGTAATCATCAAAGAGTTCCCAGAGTTTTATGTTTCGGTAGTCATATTTAATTGTTAAACTTATTTTCAATAGTTGAATGCATGAAATTTTTTTTGAAAATTATATTCTACTACATCATCGAAATACAATAAAGGGAGTACCCCAAAAGTGCTTCGGATCTAGGGGCATATTCACATCTATTTTCAGTATTTAAAGCGAATGACATCAGCTTAGCATAATTGATGCAGATGGCTGTGATCGATGGGACCATTTAGATGATGATCCTTTTGAAAATTTAATACCAGCGACAGTTTTTTATTTCCTTCTCCTCCTTTAAATTTGTGCTTCAAGGATGCCGAAAGGTGATAGCAACCTTCTCCTACTCTGATTGTCTATTATGATTCCTGAAAGTAAGATCGATCTCCAGTGCGTGAAGAGGCTTGAATTGATATCGATCGTAAGAGGCAGGCTGAAAAGTGGATTTGAAAAAAATACTGATAGTTTTATGCATGTAATTTTAAAATTTTTGCAGCAGATCTAATTAGATTAAACTATTTAACCAACATTACATGCACAAGATCTAATCTAAACTATCATGCCAAGACCTATGATATGATTTAATATGAGTTTAAGATCTAAAAATAAAAATCAGTATTGATCATATCGATGCTGTTGACTAGATCTAACCCTTAGATCCAACCAATCCTGATCTAATGAGTTCAAAACTCATTGCCGAAGTGTGGGTTGTTGATTTCTGCTAGTGTATCGCATGGATTGAAGTTTCTTCAGATTGCTCGCAGCCACACAAAGGTGTCCGACCTCTACAGATCATCCACACAAAGAATGGATACAGATCAGGCTCCTCATGCATGCTAGCTCACAAAGATCTTGGAAGGTTGATCTTCTTCTTCTTTCTTTGATCTCTTGGATGCTCTAGAGAGGGAGAAGAATCAGTGGTGGAAGTGAAGGGAGGAGAGAGCTTTGGAGGAGAAACAAAATTCAACCAATCTCACATATGGGGTGTCCAACAATTGGACCCCCTTTATATAGTTAGGCATTAGCGTTTTGGGTCAAGAGGGGGGGGGGCACCAAAAAAAAAAAAGAACTCCATACCACTGTTGGAAAATATATCCCAAAGCCAATCGTCAACCTATTGACGGTTGTGCTAATTGATGTAATTATATATGAATTAATTAATAAAATATTTATTTAATAATTTTATTATAAACTTATACATCTTCTATATCGAACTTCTATGTTATGATAAAAATCTTTAGGACTATTTTAAATCGATAAAGGATGATTTATCATTTAGTCCTTAAATGAGTTCACGATAAAATTGAAGGAACCAGATCTAGGGTTTCAGGGTTAGATCTTAAAACTTTTTCAAGATCAAGCAGCGGAAGACTAAAATAAATCAAAATTTATCTTATAAAACTAAAAAATCTCTAGATCTAAGATCTTATTACATGATTATTACATGGCATTAAATTAAAAATTAAAATATAAAGAGCAAGAACTACATGTTGATCATATCAACATGTTTCTATACTACATCTAACATATGTAAAATATAATAGATCAGATCTATTACCTTGCAAGTTAGACATTCTAACTTTTCTGATCCGGGCTTGAGGATGATGTTGCAAGCCGCACATGCATCCGGCCTCTAGGAGTCATCCACACGAGCCCACGAATCACAATCAGAAGTCTTGGTTCAGAAAATCAGCATAGTATGCTAGTACTGCACTGATCCTTCTTCGATGGTCGATCAGATGCCTCCTTCTTCTTGATTAGGACTCTTTCAAAGATGAAAAGTAGGAGAAGGAGTTTTAGATCTGATACACTTTTAGAAAACTTAAGATAGAGGAAGGAAAGAGGTGAACACAGCAACCCTAGAAGAAGACCCTCTTCTTTTTCTTTTTGCTCTCACCTAGGCACCTAGTCTTGTGTCTATTGTATCTCTATGCCCTAACCTTTTTTCTCTCTAATTTTTTCACACCCCAAATATCTCTCTTTTTTCTATTTTTCATAAAACTTTCATGAAAAAAATCATTTTAAATAGAGAGATATGATAGAGTCCTTATCTTGGTCAAATTCCTAGTCAAGGATTATCCAAACATGGCAAGACAAGGGGTGCCCAACTCTTGGGTGCCCCCTCTTTCTTTTTATGCATGGACTACCAAAAAAGGGAACATATTATATATCATAAAAGCTACAAAAATCTAAAAAAAAATTTAAACAAAATCAGTACCATAAAGAAAGAGTTTTGGTTTCCTAAAACTCTATCTCATAGAATTTAAAATTTAAACTAATTCCTACTTTGACTTGATCCACAACTACTTTTCATGTAAGAGAGAAAGAGAAAAAAGTTTTGGGCATGTGTGGACCTGAGAGACATATTTTGTCACACAAAATAAGAGAGAGTGGATGTGGGATAAGAGAGAGTGGGCGTGGGGGCTAAATTGGCGCAAGGTAGAATCCTAGTCTTACTAGGATTCAATCTATGTCTTGTTCCAATCTGGTTTCTAAAATCAAATCAAACCAAAACTAAATCAACCAAATTAAAATAGATCTTAACCTAATTAAAAATCTAATTTAATCAGATTAAATTAAATTTAAATTTGATTTAATTTTTTAATTGAATTAGAAATTAGGTTGACCCAAGTCCTAATTGAACTAGGACTAGTTTTTCCTTGCACTTGGATTATCCAATAAACCAATTGAACTTGATCCAATTAAGCCCAAACTAAATTTAATTAAATAATATTCAATTAGACTTAATCTCAGCCCATTGCCTTAATCAAATTAAGCTAATTAGCAATCAAATTGTTAATCGATCTTCCTACAACACTTGCACTAGGTTAAATGTCAATCATATTGATCGTTTAACCTTAGAATGATTTTTAATCATTGATCAACCATCCGATTAGATCAAGAACTCTAATGTGTGTGATCTTATAGGTCCGAACCTAAGCTGATAGTATAGGAATAAATTTTTATACCAATCGAAGTGATCATCTAGTAATGGTACCCGACGATCAGATAGGTCGAATGTGTAGAACAACATCCTTAGAACCTATGCGGATATAGTTTTCATATAATTCATCTCCTTGACTAAAATGCTCATAGGACACCTCAGAGTTCAACTGTCAACTATGATCAGGTTGTCCACATTGTATTTCAAAATATCAAATCCATCTGATGGATTACCCTGGCCAAGGTTTTGCTAAATTGAAATACAGTGACTCATTCTTCTCCAACTCTTGGAATGGTCAATTTCATCTCTATCACATTCTGGCTTCATAAGTATTTGACTGTGCCCAGAAGCCTTCCATCATTGAATTAGAAATTCAGTTAGTCCAGTACCAAAGCACAGTGAGTTGCTTGCAATTCACTGAGGTGATCTCAGGTCTAAGGGACACTTATACCTATATCCCATCAGAGATATTCTCGATAGTAGAATACTCTAGAGTTGGTCACGTTCAATGATGATATACCTTTACATCTCACCTGTATGCCATACCAGTGTCTCCTGAAGGGAAGAAATGCCTTTTTCCTGTGTAGGATCTTCCAGATTTCACCAAATCTGGGATGGAATAAATTTTATATTTTTATCCTATGCTATTTCAGATCTAATATCTATTAGATATAATTTTATTATCTGATATTTAAAATCTAAAATTAAATCTAAAAGTATGAGAAATATAGACATACCTTAAGGGTAATCTAATTACCCTGTAGATGATCACAGCACTGCCTGAGGTTCTGATGTAGCCACACAAGCACCTGGCCTCTACTAGTATCCACTCAGGTAGGATCTAGAACATCTTCTCCTCATGATTCTATGCTCCAAAAATCAGATCAATATCTGATTTGGAAGTACTTTAGAACTCCTTCTAAAGTTGGAGCAGCAGCCTGTCAAAGATGTCCTGCAGCCTTTTGTCCCAGGCGTCACCATGCCTTGTACCTTTACCAGATGAATGTCCAACTTCTTGGACGTGAAGAGGGGAGAAAGGAGAATATGGAGGATGTGGAGAAGAGAGGAGGAGGCAGCAGCTAATAGGTTTTTTGCATAAAATAAGTTCTATCTTGAAACCCTAGGTGCAGCAGGGTTTATATAATTTCTGTATGCTGCGCAGTGCCACATCATTCGACCAAACAAAAAATTCTAATAAATTCTGGAAAAATTTTGATTGGTGGAGTGATGTCATCTGATCATATCAGATAAGAACCCCACCTTATCTCCAAAAGGTGGCACCAACATTGGATAAGCATAAATAGAGTGGCGCCAAAGAGTCCAAGTTTATCAGGACTCTTTGGTTCTTATCTATTTGGGGCACCCACTTAAATCCAATTGGGCTCACACTATAATCTGATCATGGCACCCAATTTGATTAGGTTTAGGAATGTAGACACTCCACAAAAATCTTCCAATAAGTCCTCTTCAGTTTAAGACCCATATGTTAACTTTTGATAGATGTCCTAAAATGAAATTGGCAGGTGCTAGAAATTAGCAGGTGTTGTCTTAAATTCATCTCATGAATTAAGACAAGCCTTTTTTGAGCTGGACAAGCTTCAATTAGACTGAGAAAAATCTTTCTAAGGTTCTCTGGATGAGCCAGATCATATTTGGCTCAGTAGAGACAAAAAAGATTACACGAGGAGAAAGTTAGGCTCAATCGAGTGCTAGCACGATTTTTTTGAACCTAATTGGATCTTATCCAAATCAATTGGGGTAGCCCAATTGATGACATCCAGACCCTAATCCTTGTTTGTGTGACCCAGTTAGGTTCAATTCTGTATGGTAATGAGAATTATCGTGATCTCATCATCGACATCATCGAAACTCCTTTCGATGGACCAGAACTCTTCTGATTCAGACAATTAGAATGATCGATCATCAAAATCATTCTAATTGCTTCCAAAATCCACCAGTGATACCTAGCAGTATATGGTGACAACCCATCAAAATTGAAGACAAACCTCTTAGTGCAGCTACTTGTGTGATTGAGTTCCTCTATCATGAGTCCCGATTGAATTAGGGTTAAGGTGAACTCGTCAAACCCAACATCAGTCATATGAATCAAACGATCGATCCGAGTCCGATGTGAAATCCCAATGAAAAACTCTTTTCCATTATTTCACTCTGCCATGGCCATGGGCTTAAGGACTTGATCTTTCGATCATCATAGGACTACTCCTCACATCTATCGAGGTTGATAGATCCCATCTTGGTGCGATTTGGTTCCTACAATGGATATGCTACAGCCAACATACACCTTAGGGTTTCGAATGGCTAGAAGACCGAGTTATGGTGTAGTCAAACTATAACACACTCAAGGTGAACCGTCGATGTACCTCAGGTCAAAGAACTAGACACACAACTGCAGCATCGAGCTAGTCATCGATGAGAAGGTAGACTTCCTTATGATTGCTCGAGGTGGTCACGCTCAGTACTCTCGTTCTCAACGAATACCTGTACTCTCACTCCGGTGTCTTCACACCGTAGACTCAAGACTCATCTATCCTAAGGAAGCGATCGTACACCAACCTTCCGGATCGATCACCATCCTCGTGATGATCCTATGGTCAGGAGCAGTTTATGAGTTAGTTATATAAATTCATGCCTTAAATTTTCAACTCTTGAAAATATGAATTAACATTCCCACTAACTCAAAGGATGTATCACAGACACAATGTACATTATGTGATAGAAGAATAATCTTTTTATTCATTTATAGTCAAAATTATAATTTTGCTCTTAGATTTGTACAGAAATGTGTCAGCCGATCTGGCATCTAGGGCACACATTTAACAAACTCCCACTTGACCTAATGCCAATTGGCTATATATCTAAGTCCTATCTTCTCAAGGTGGGCTTTGATCTTCTATTGGCCCAATGGCTTAGTCCGCGGGTCTGCCACATTGTCTGTGGAGTCGACTCTCTTAACCTCGACATAATCTTTTTCGAGGTAATCACGGATCAGATGGAATCGCTGCTCGATGTGCTTGGACTTCTGGTGAGACCTTGGCTCCTTAGCTAGGGCTATGGTGCCATTATTATCGCAGTAAAGAGGGATGGCATCCGATGACATCACTCCAAGCTCTGCGGCAAACTTCTTGTACCAGAATGCCTCCTTTGCAGCTTCCGATGCAGCAATATACTCTGCCTCCATGGTGGAATCTGTAATTACCGTTTGCTTGGAACTCTTCTAGCTGACTGCACCACCATTGCAAATGAACAGACTCCCAGATGTTAACTTTCGATCATCTATATCAGACATAAAGTCTGAGTCTGTAAATTCCTGAATCTGGAGTTCTCCATTCCCAAAGACTAGAAACATATCCTTAGTCCTTCTCAAGTACTTAAGGATACATTTCACAGAAGTCTAGTACTCTTCGCTTGGATTCGACTGATATCTTCTTGTGACACTCACAGTATGGGCTATATCAGGTCGTGTACATAGCATGGCATAAATGAGGCTCCCTATTATCGAAGCACAAGGGATCTTGCTCATGCATTCAATCTCCTCAGGTGTGCTAGGGCACATCTTCTTGGAGTTTTCCATGCTAAACCTCTTTAGCACCTACTCTATGTACATCTTCTGTGAAAGTCCTAGCATCCTATTTGGTCTCTCTCTATAGACCTTAATACCTAGTATAAAGGATGCCTCTCCTAGATCTTTCATAGAGAACTCCTTAGACAACCATACTTTGACTGAGGTCAACATGAGAATGTCATTTTCAATTAGGAGGATGTCATCCACGTACAATACGAGGAAGACAACTGCACTCCCACTGACCTTTTTGAACGCACAAGGTTTCTCTTCGTTCATGATGAAATCAAATATTTTGATCACATCATTGAAACGAGTATTCCAACTCCAAGATGCTTGCTTAAGTCCATAAATGGACCTTTGCAGTTTGCAGACCTTGTGATCATTATCACTAGATGTAAAATCAAGCGGCTGTTTCATATAGATATCTTTCTCAAGATATCCATTTAAGAACGTCGTTTTTACGTCCATTTGCCATATTTCATAATCGAAATAGGTTGCAACAGCAAGCAATGTGCGGATGGATTTTAGCATGGCTACGGATGAGAAGGTATCCTGATAGTCAATGCCTTCGCGCTGACTATAACCTTTCGCTATGAGCCTAGCCTTGAATGTCTCCATATTTCCATCTGCACCTATCTTTCTCTTGAAGATCCATTTACACCCAATAGGTACAATACCATCAGGTGGTTCTACCAAGGTCCAGACTTGGTTTGAGTGCATTGAGTCAATTTCTGATCTCATTGCCTCTAACCATTTCTTAGAGTAGATATCTGATATCGCCTCATCATAGGTCTTGGGATCATCACCATGAACCCCATTTCCCATGAAGAACATTTCCTCTACATCCTCTTGTATGGTACCTAAGTACCTTTCAGGAGGATGGAAAACCCTAGTCGATCTATGAGGTGGAAGAGGTTGTGTTAGGACTGATTCTGATTGATTAGGTTCCTCAGGTTCTTTAGCTCGTTGCTCTTGGGAGACATTCTCCTTGAGCTTAATTATTCTTTCGATGCCACCATCTTGAATAAACTATTTTTCAAGAAAAATAGTATTTTGACTTACAATCACATTGTGGTCTTCCAAAATATAAAAATAATATCCTAATGACTCTTTAGGATATCCTATGAACCGAGCTCTAAAAGACCTAAACTCTAACTTGTCCATCTGTTGTCTCTTGACATGAGCCGGACAACCCCAAATTCTGAGATGATTCAGACTTGGCTTCTTACCATGCCATATCTCATACGGTGTGGTAGGAACGGTTTTAGAGGAAATCCTATTCAATACATAAATTGCTGTCATGAGACAATGTCCCCAAAGAAATTCTGGGAGGTCTGTGAAGCTCATCATGGAATGGACCATATCTAATAGGGTCTGATTTCTCTGTTCTGAAACCCCGTTGAGTTGAGGCATTCCAGGTGGAGTCCATTGAGAGACTATACCATTGTCCTTAAGATAGTCTAGAAATTTTCGACTAAGGTATTCACCTCCTCGATCTTATCGAAGAACCTTAATGGGCTTTCCTATTTATTTTTTTACCTCATGTCTGAATTCTTTGAACCTTTCAAAGGCTTCAGACTTGTGTTTCATTAGAAACACATACCCGTACCTAGATATATCATCGGTAAAGGTAATGAAGTAGACAAAGTTGCCTCTAGCCGGCACATCAAATGGGCCACACACATCCGTATGTACTAGGGCAAGTAGGTCTGTGGCCCTTTCCCCATGTCCCACAAAAGGGAGCTTGGTCATTTTGCCTTGAAGGCATGATTCACAAACTGGATATGACTCGAAAGTCAACGGACTCAGTAGCTCAGATTTCTCTAATTTGTTAACCCTGTCTTCTGCTATATGACCTAGCCTTAGGTGCCACAGATACTTATCATTTAGACTATCTCTAGGCCTTTTAATTCCTATGGCATTCATATTTTTGCTCAATATTAAAAATAGATACATCAACATGTAACTGATAGAGATCATTAATAACAAAATTATTTGCAACTTTATTATTTTCATAAAATATGTTACAATGGTCCTTATGAAAGCTAATCACATAGCCTTCTTGTGCTAAACATGAAACAGAAATCAAATTCCTGCTTGCTGCAGGCATATAATAATAGTCTCTTAAAACTAAATCTAATCCTAGCAGTAATTGTAGAGGGTAGGTTCCTGCGGCCATAGCAGCAACTCTTGCTCCATTTCCGACATGTAGGATCATCTCCCCATCCCTTAGCCTCCTGTTCTCCTCAAGATCCTGCATAGAAGTGCACAAATGAGCACTAGAACCAGAGTCAAGCACCCAACTGACAGCAGAAGAAACTGTAAGATTAGATTTGATAATGAGCATACCTCCAGAAGGACCATCCTTCTTGTTCTTCAGGGTGGTCAGGTACTGAGGATAGTTTCGCTTCCAATGGCCTTCTGACTGACAGTGGAAACACTTTCCCTTTTTAGAAGCCTTCTTCTTCGGTCCTGTCTTCTTGTTCTTGCCATCCACCTTCTGCTTTTTCATGGACTTCTTTTTCTTTCCAAAAGACTTTCTCTTGGAAGAAGTCCGCTCCACAGTAAGAACTGAGCTTTTTGAATCTTTCATTGAAAGCTCAGCCGTAACTAGCATATTCATTAACTCGGCCAAGGTACATTGCATCTTATACATATGGAAGTTCATGATGAACTGACTATATGCATCGGACAAGGACTGAAGGATCACATCAATCTGAAAATCCTTATCTAAGATGATATCGAGCTTCTCAAGCTCCTCAAGATTCTTGATCATTGTCACACAATGATCTTGGACTGACTGCCCATCACACATCTTGGCCTTAAAAAGTCTTTGACAGACTTGATACTTGGCCGCGCGACTCTGTTCACCAAATAACTCTTGTAGGTGAGCCAACATTTGGTGGGTAGTCAAAATATTTTCATGTTGGTGCTATAAATCATCAGACATTGCACCCAACATGTAGTATCTGGCTTTGTTATCATCATCTGTCCACTTTTCCAGAGACGCTCTCTGTTCAGCAGTCGAACGTGCTGGCATGGCAGGTGGGTCCTGGTCCAAGACATGAGTCAATTTTTTGGAATCTAGAATAATTCTGTAGTTCCTCAACCAGTCCTTAAAATTTAGTCCAGTCAGTCTATGAGTGTCTAGAATTTTGGTCAGGAGATTTGAGGCAGACATGTTTCTTGTAGAGAGTCAAAAGTTTCAAGTTAGATTTTGTAATCAGACTCAATCAATTTGTTTAAGATTTTTATTTTTAAACAAATTAGGCTCCCACTATTTTCTCAGATTCCTACACTCTCTTGGTAGAGATATGAAAATCTTCGTGATTAGTGATTTCTAGTGGGTGGTGCAGTCTCACCGACTGGCTCATCACCTCACCTAACAGTTATTGGTGATGAGTCAACTGATGAGTGGACAACTCTTGTCCAATGATTCTCTAATCATGGTGCACCCAAAATTTGGTCTCCAATTCATGAAGCTCACCGTATCTGGGATATTGCTCCAATCCTTAGTTAAGCCAAACCCATCATTTGCACAAACTAGATTCCTGATTGGGTCCCTCACTGTATCCAGAATATTGAGCCCAACCCATCCTCTAATCCGTAGCATCCAATGCCTAATGGACATGGTTGCATCTTCTTGGTGCAACTGAGCCACTATAACCAGTCGAGAACAATCAACCCCGGGAAGGGCCCGCACATCCACAATGGTGGAAGACCTAGACTTAATATTTTCGTAGAGAGATTTGATTTAGGTCTCTTTAAACTTGGCTTGACATAGTCATAACAATTATAACTAACCTAGTGGCATGGGTCAGTTCGAATTTTAGCCACCTCAAATCAGAATTGGGTCGACACATATGGTCAGGTAAGTGAGACCGATGGGAGGGATATGCCATTAACTCGACAAGAATGCATTCGAGTCGAGTAGCTCCCAATTAAAAACCAGTCGGTCGCATCTGCCCAACTTACCTTAGACACCAAATTGTCGAACCAGAATTAATTGAGTTAGTCTACAATCCAGGCTCTAACCACTAAGCCAAATTAGGTCTTAACTTGATCGAGTCACATCTAAATATGATTCGACCTTGACCCAGACTTAATCCTATTAGGCTGGTCAATTATTAGCTTTCATGATCCCACCTAACCAACTCTTGATTCAGTTTGATCAACCGCTAGACCTAATTGAGCTACCCAGGCCCGAACCCAATCTTATGAAAATGTCTTAGATCTGAAATTCTCAATCTTAGACCCAACTTAATTTCATAAGCTCAATACGTTAATTAAGTTTAGGTTCATAAACAAAGTATGTAAAATAAATCCTAGGATTTCAGGATCTAGGGTTTTGCAGAAAAGTAAGTTTTGATTTCTGATTAAGGATGAACTGCGGCACCCCTACATGTCATATGAACACCCCATTGAATGAAAAGAGAGGGTCTTAAAATCTTACTTTATTCTTATGACCGGACGGCCATGAGGAACATCTTAATCAGAAATATAAATTTAACTACAAAACTAGTTAGATCTAAATTAACATATCATATATACAATTTAAGATCTAACTAATACATGCTTTGCATACATCTCATGTATCAAAAATCAATCTAATTAACATGCTTTCAGATCTGATACATCATATGTAATATCTAAAAAATAGAATTTAAATTGAACTATTCAAAATAAAAACTATTCTAGACAAGTTACTAGAACAATTCTACAACTAGTCTAGGCATGCAACAGATCAATTTTATGAAATAATTAAAATTTTATTTTTTATTTTTTGATCTGATTATAACAATTATAATATCAAAAATAATAGAGAATAAATTATATTTAATTCATATTTTAATTTTATTAAAATATAAAACTTAAGACTATTCATGGATTCATTTAATCCTAGTCTAGTTATGCATCTCATGCATGTTAGATCTTCTTAGATTTAATTTTAAATATTTTAATTTCAGATCCTATCATATTTGATGTGATATCTAAAATCATTTAATATCAGATAAATAAAAATTAAAATTAGATCTAAAATAGATCTGAAATAGAGCCAGCAACCTGGCTCTGATACCACTTGAAGGGAAGAAATGCCTTTTTCCTGTGTAGGATCTTCCAGATTTCACCAAATCTAGGGTGAAATAAATTTTATATTTTTATCTTATACTATTTCACATCTAATGTCTATTAGATTTAATTTTATAATCTGATATTTAAAATCTAAAATTAAATCTAAAAGTATAAGAAATATAGACATATCTTAAGGGTAATCTAATTACCCTGTAGATGATCGCAGCACTGCCTGAGGTTCTGATGTAGCCATGCAAGTGCCTGGCCTCTACCAGTATCCACTCAGGTAGGATCTAGAACATCTTCTCCTCATGATTCTATTCTCCAAAAATTAGATCAATATCTGATTTGGAAGTACTTCAGAACTCCTTCTGAAGTTGGAGCAGCAGCCTGTCGAAGATGTCCTGCAGCCTTTTGTCCCAGGCATCACCACGCCTTGTACCTTTGCCAGATGAATGTCCAACTTCTTGGACATGAAGAGAGGAGAAAGGAGAACAGGGAGGATGTGGAGAAGAGAGGAGGGGGCAGCAGCTAATAGATTTTTTGCATAAAATAAGTTCTATCTCGAAACCCTAGGTGCAGCAGGGTTTATATAATTTCTGTATGCTGCGTAGTGCCACATCATTCGATCAATCAGAAAATTTCAATAAATTTTGGAAAAATTTTGATTGATGGAGTGATATCATCTGATCATATAAGATTAGAACCCCACCTTATCTCCAAAAGGTGGCACCAACGTTGGATAAGCATAAATAGAGTGGTGCCAAAGAGTCCAAGTTTATCAGGACTCTTTGGTTCTTATCTATTTGGGGTGCCCACTTAAATCCAATTGGGCTCACACCATAATCTGATCATGGCACTCAATTTAATTAGGTTTAGGAATATGGACACTCCATAAAAATTCTCCAATAAGTTCTCTTCAGTTTAAGACCCATATGTCAACTTTTGACAGATGTCCTAAAATGAAATTGGCAAGTGCTAGAAATTAGCAGGTGTTGTCTTAAATTCATCTCATGAATTAAGACAAGCCTTTTTTGAGCTGGACAAGCTTCAATTAGATTGAAAGAAACCTTCCTAAGATTCTTTGGATGAGCCAGATCATATTTGACTCAGTAGAGACAGAAAAGATTACACGAGGAGAAAGTTAGGCTCAATCGAGTGCTAGCACGATTTTTTTGAACCTAATTGGATCTTATCCAAATCAATTGGGATAGCCCAATTGATGACATCCAGATCCTAACCCTTGTTTGTGTAATCTAGTTAGGTTCAATTCTGTATGGTAATGAGAATTGTCATGATCTCATCATCGACATCATCAAAACTCCTTTCGATGGACCAGAACTCTTCTGATTCAGACAATTAGAATGATCGATCATCAAAATCATTCTAATTGCTTCCAAAATCCACTAGTGACTCCTAGCAATATATGGTGACAACCCATCAAAATTGAAGACGAACCTCTTGGTGCAACTACCTGTGTGATTGAGTTCCTCTATCATGAGTCCCAACTGAATTAGGGTTAAGGTGAACTCGTCAAACCCAACATCAGTCATACGAATCAATCGATCGATATGAGTCAGATGTGAAACCCTAATGGAAAACTCTTTTCCATTATTTCACTCTGCCATGGCCATGGGCTTAAGGACTCGATCGTTCGATCATCATAGGACTACTCCTCACATCTATCGAGGTTGATAGATCCCATCTTGGTGCGATTTGGTTCCTACAATGGATATGCTACAGCTGACATACACCTCGAGATTTTGAATGGCTAGGAGACCGAGTTATGGTGTAGTCAAACTATAACACACTCAAGGTGAACTGTCGATGCACCTCAGGTCAAAGAACTAGACACACAACTGCAGCATCGAGCTAGTCATCGACGAGAAGGTAGACTCCTTATGACTGCTCGAGATGGTCATGCTCAGTACTCTCATTCTCAATGAATACCTGTACTCTCACTCTGATGTCTCCACACCGTAGACTCAAGACTCATCTATCCTAAGGAAGCGATCGTACACCAACCTTTCGGATCGATCACCATCCTCGTGATGATCCTATGGTCAGGAGCAGTTTATGAGTTAGTTATGTAAATTCATGCCTTAAATTTTCAACTCTTGAAAATATGAATTAACATTCCCACTAACTCAAAGAATGTATCACAGACACAATGTACATTATGTGATAGAAGAATAACCCTTTTATTCATTTATAGTCAAAATTATAATTTTGCCCTTAGATTTGTACAGGAATGTGTTAGCCGATCTGGCATCTAGGACACACATCTAACATCTCCATACTCTTTGGTTAAGAGGACAACCAACCCATATGGCCTACAATGACCTATGCTCGATAGAAGCTGTCGTCCATATTAACAGCCTATCATTTGATCATGAATAGTTTTAAGGACTAATCGATAAATCTTTATCGAACCTAAATAGTCCTAAGGACTTCATCATAACAATGGAGTTCATTAGAAGATGAAAATGTATGATAAAAATATCAAAAATATATTTTCTTTATTAACAAATCAATTATAATTCAAGATTGCTCAACCGTCAACAGCTTGACGATTGGCTTTCGGGGCATATTTTCTAACAACTCTTACTTATCCTAAAACCACTCGGCACAGTATCTAATACCCATCTTCGACTTGTGGTTGTTGAACTCTTTTATTACTAGGGCTTTAGTGAAGGGGTCGGCCAGGTTATCCTTTCCGTCGATCTTCTGAAGGTCGACGTCACCTCGATGTTGGGAATAGTATCCCAAAGCCAATCGTCAGCCTGTTAACGGTTGTATTTTTTTTGTATTAGTATATAAATTATAAATAAATAAAAGTTATTTTAGTTTTTTCATCACAAATTGTTTCATCTTCTAATGAACTCCTGTGTTGTGGTGAAGTCCTTAGGACTATTTAGACTCGACAAAGGAGGATTTGTTGTTTAGTCCTTAAATCTGTTCACGACCAAATGATATGTTATTACCAAGGACAACAACGTTTATCAAGCATAGGTCATTGTGTGCCATATAGGTTGGTTATCCTCTTAACCAAGGAGTGTGGAGACACTGGTATGGCATACAGGTGAGATGTAAGGGTACATCTGCACTGAACGTGATCGACTCCGGAGCTATTTCTGCTGTCAAGATTTGCTCTGATGGGATATGGATATAACTGTCCCTCTAATTTGAGACCGCCACGGTGACTTGCAAGCAACTCACCGCACTTAGGCACTGGACTACCTAAATTTCTAATTCAGTGACAGAAGGCTGTTGGGTGTAGTCAAGTACTTGACTTGTCGGTGAGTGTGTCAAGATGGGATTGACCACTCCAGTTCAGGAGCTGTGCACAGTTGTATTTTAATTTAGCAAAACTTTGGCTAGGGTAGTCCTAGTGAGGAGTCACAGGACTGTTTGAGTTGAGCACGATTCGAATGATCTGATCAGGGTTGATAGTTTAACCCTGAGTCATCCTAAACACAAGGGTCAAAAGGGATGAATTATATAGTAACCATATTCACGTAGGTTCTGAGTATTGTGATTGTGACTATTTAACCTATCCGAATGTCGGGTACCATTGCTAGATGGTCACTTTAATTAGTACAGGAATTGGTTCCTATGCTATCGACTTAGGTTCGAATCTGCGGGGTCACACACATTAGAGGTTCCTATCTGATTTGATGGCTGATGAAGAGTCCTAATGCTTGTGGACTATGAGTCCTACATATTTGGGACTCTGTGATCGAGAATCAAGATTCTCTGATCATGAGTTTCACACATTTTGGGTACCGGGGTCAAGAGTCCCACTGGTTTGGGACTCTTCGATCAAGGTTTTATATCGATGGATTTTGATATCTGATTGCCCATCGGATTTGGACTCAGTATTTATAAGAGATTTAATTAGTGATTTGATCACTAATTAACTCAATTTAAATGAGTAATTATTTTTGGATCAAGTCCAATTGAATTGGATTCAGTTGGGTTTGACCCGATTAGGTTAAGTGTTGACCTAATCGTCGAAGTGGTTTGGTCTCTGATTTGATCAGGGGTTGGGCTTAGTCAATTCTTGATTTGATTAAGATTTTATTAAGCCTAATTAAGCTTAATTAAGTTAAGTTTAATTTAGTCTAATTATGCTTAACCTATTTTGATTAGGTTGGCTCAATTAGGTTCAAACCACCTTGACTTTTCTCCCTGCGCCACCTCACTTCATCAGTGCCCATTTGAATTCACGAGAAGCAACTTCTCATGAATTTTCTCCCATGCAGAAGACATCTCATGCCCACACTTGTGCACCAAATTTTGGATAAACTTGATTTGTTAGCCATTCAAATTCAAAGGGTGTTTGAATTTAAATGGATAACTTATCCCTTGCGCCTTCTTGCCTTATCCATCTTGTGCGCCACTTATCATACACGAGAAAGAGTTTCTTATGAAATTTCTCCATGCACAAGAGAAGCCATGCCTCTTCTCTTCTCATGCGTAGAGTGGATAGGAATGAGTTGGTTGTTATTTAAATTCAAATTCGATTTGAATTTAAATGAGCAACCACTTATCTTTATCCTCTCACGCGGTAAAAACTCTGCAAAGATAGGTCTTGCATCATTTTAAAAAGGAGATAAGAGAGGGCATGTGCACAGATGATCAAAAAAAAAAGGGTGGCATGAGAGAGGTTTCTGGTGTGAGAAAAGAAAAGAAAAGAAGAGAAAAAAGGAGAGAGAAGTGGGCGCACTCTTTTCTTGTGTACCCTAGGGTTTTGGCTTAGGGTTCGAGAAGTGAGAACGTGAGCTACGAGTGTCGTGAGCCCACCAAACTTTAGGAAGAGCATCATCAACCTCTCTACCATCTTTGCTGATGATCTGGAGCATCCAAGAAGTCGGCAGATATTGATCGAAGGAGTTCAATCAACATCGGCAATCAAAAAGGTGCAATCACGAACTAGCATTCATGAGGAGCCGATCAGATCGGGAGCTTCGTATGGATGATCCATAGAGGCCAGACACACTGTGTGGGTATGTTGCGATGATCAAACTCTTCCGACGGTGGTCAGATTATGATGATCGACAACCCGCATAAAGGTAATGTGTTCTGAACACATAACAGTAAATTATTTACTGTTCAAATTTGAATTTAAAATTTAAATGCATGCATGCTATATATCATATTTAGATTCTAGTGTAGGATAAACACATATTAATTAATTAAATTAATTAATAATTTTTGCTATAAAATAATGATTTTGAAAAAAATTTAAAATTACTATTTTACCTCCACCTTTTAAATTCACTTCAAATGGTATCAGAGCAGGTTCTAAGATATGATATATAAATTTGCATGCATAAATTAAATTGTAATCTCAAAGTTTAAATTTAAAATTTGAAATTTAAAATTTAAAATTTAAATTTTGAAAGTTGTTCAAAATTTAAAATTCAAAAAATTTGAAATTTAAAATTTGAAATTCAAAATTCAAAAATTTGAAATTCAAAATTTAAAATTCAAAATTTAAAATTTGGTTGAAATTTCAATTTTGAAATTCAAAATTTAAATTTCAAAATTTGAAATTCAAAAATTTGAAATTTGTTTGAAATTTGAAATTCAAAATTTAAAATTTGAAATTTAAAATTTAAATTTTGAAAGTGATATATTTATATATACTTGATCCAAGTAGCAAGTAATCTAATTGGATTGGTTGCCATGGTCGTCCGGTCATTGGAGAAAAGTAGGGTTTAAAGGCCCTCTCCTCCCATTCGATGGATTCTCCTATGGCGGTAGGGGTGCTGCTGTAATTATATCCCATGCAGATGAAGCAGCGAAAGGACTTAATAAAAAAGGTTCAATTGTCAAATTTATCATGAATATGTTTGATTAGATCTAAAGGAATATTCATGATTTATTTTGATTGAGTTATTTTTTGTTATTAGCAATAGGATTGCTGTTTATGAAATGTGCTGATCTATTTGTGAAATGAGTCAACATATTTGGTGAACAGAAAATAAAATCTTTCAAATTTAAAAATTATTTTCAAAATACCAAATCCTGACCCATCAGTCCAAATACTTAATTAAAAGAATTAAGTGTTGTCGAGTTGGTCTAGAATTATGAATTAAGACCTAAGACAATTGCATAAACTTGTGGGTCAATGGGTTAGATGGATTAGATCCATAATTGGGTTAGACCTAAGGTTAGCTTAAAGAAATTGACTAAATTAGAGTAATTGGTCAAATCTAATCAAAAGTTGAATTAGATTAGGTCAAGGACACTCTAGACTCAACTCCAATAGTTGTAGTTGAATGGGTCCATGTCTTTAACTAGACCAAGATGGACTTAATTCATGGCTATATGGTGGAACCCTATTTACTAAGTTGATCAAATTAAAACTAATGAACCAGTTGGTGTCTAAGGTAAGTTCTGCAATTTGACTGGTGGTTCTTAAGTGGGAGCTACTCGCATTGATTCGATCTCTGACGAGTTAATGGTATATCCCCACCATTGATTTCACTTACCTGGCCAACCTGGTGAGTTAGATTTTGATTAGATCACTTAGTGATTAGGGCTCACCCATGTCATTAGGTAAATCAGTGTGACTGATTTAGGTGCTCCTAATGCTGGTTTTAATTAAATCTTTTTTAATCTGACTTGGTGAAGTCAGTGGGAGGATTGAAATTGACTGATTAATTTCTTCTATTCTATCCTTTAATAAAAATCCTTAAAAATTATTAGATCACTAAAATGATTAAGTTATAGTGATAACTAAGTCATAGCCTTCCATTAAGTAAGTGATAATGAGTCCATTAGTTTAATAATCACTGGAGGCCCAAAGGCTTGGTGCTTATTGACTAATGGAATTATCATTCATAATATGATAGTTTGGTTGAGTCTTTCTGATGGTGGTCAGGTTGACCGACCAAAGTCGGGCCTGATCATTTATTGGTCCGATTCACCAAATCAAGTCATGTTAATGGTTGGACCTAACCAGATCTTTTAAGTGGAGGCCAAAGCCTATTGATTAGGTTCTGGGATAAAATTTATTACTAGAAGTTGTTTAGAGAAACAACTGGTTATGAACCTACCCATAGTTGCACATGGGTTGACCAACCAAAGTTGGGCTCGTGTGTGGTCTGTGTGGATTCTAGTACCCACTAAGAAATTAAAGTAATTCCTCGAATTGGAGGTTGAGGCTACCAGTTCATAAAAATATTGGGAGAAACTTTAGACTAAAGTCGAAGTCTTTAGTATTAATAATTTATATACTAATAGAGGTCTGGTTTTTCTTTATGCAGCTATGGCGACTACCTTGTCGCTCTGGTCATTATTAGATAATGACAAGCTCATGGGACCTAATTTCAATAGTTGGTATCGAAAATTAAAAATCATCCTTGAGCATGAGCGGATCCTTTATGTAGTAACGGATCCGACACCCGAGGAGCCAGCCCCGAATGCTAGAGGGACGGTCCGAGATACTTACCAAAAGTGGCTCAACGACCGCACCATCGTTCGATGCATAATACTGGCGGCAATGAATGATGAGTTTATTTGCAGGTTTGAGAACGCCCAGCCGCAGGAGATGCTTCAAATGTTGAACGACTCCTTTGGCACATCTGACGACGTTGAAAGGCACAAAACTAGTTGTGCCATTTTTAATACTCAGATGAGGGATGGGGCCTCAGTCATCGATCATGTATTGTACATGATTGAAATGATTGAGCACCTAAGTAAACTGGGCTTTTCCTTGCACGAGCAGCTTGGTAAGGATGCGATCCTTAATTCTTTGCCCAAGTTCTTCCTCCCCTTTCTTACTCATTTTCGAATGACAAAGCCTACAGTAAACTACCACGGCTTGTTGGGGTTGTTGCAAAACTTTGAGAAGGACCACCAGCTCCAAAAAGAGTCGGTGAATGTTGTGGGAGGGTCTTCTTCTGGTCGTCGACCCTTTAAGAAAGGGAAGAAGAATAAAAAGAAGAAGAAGAAGAAGGTGCAGTCGCATGCTGGGACGTCTGCACAGGGTCAGACCAAGAAGTGCAAGCCCGACCAGAGCCAGGTGGAGTGCTTCTTTTGCAAGAAGTAGGGCCACTGGAAAAGAAAATATCCTCTATACATTGCCTCCCTAGATCCGAACAGGCCGAAGAAGAAGCAAGGTAATTATATGATAACACCTTGTAACTTTTTCATTTGTGATACTACTACCTGGGTATTGGATACCGGAAGCCCTTATCATATTTGTAATTCGATGTAGGGTCTGCAGGTCAGTAGGAGATTTGATGATGGTGAGAGGTTCCTGAACGTTGGAGATGGAAGCAAAGTTTCAATTCTAGCTTTAGGAATCATGAATCTTATAATTAATTCTCGTAATATAATTCTGAGTGAATGTCACTATTGTCCAAATTTTTTATTAAATATTATTTCTGTAGACCTTTTGGCCATGTACGGTTATGAATTTTTAATAAAAAAAAATATTTGTAATATCATTTTGAATGGTGTTACAATATTTGTTGGATAACTAAATAATAGAATTTACTTACTATCACAGCCTGTTAATGTGGTTCAAACCTCCGGTAAATACCCTAGAATAGATAATGTGTCAGAAGTCTACCTTTGGCACTGTAGGCTAGGTCATATTAATAAGAATAGGATAAATAGGTTGGCTCAAGAAAGAATTCTTGAAGTCGGTGATTGTGAATCACTTCCAACCTATGAGTCCTGTCTTCTTGAGAAGATGACCAAGTCACCTTTAAATGGAAAAGGTGAGCGAGCCAGTGAACTCTTGGATCTAGTACATTCTGATGTATGTGGATCCATGAGCTCAAGTGTAAGAGGTGGATATTTTTACTTCATAACCTTCACAGACGACCTATCGAGGTATGGGTATGTCTACTTAATAAAGCATAAGTCAGAGTCGTTTGAAATGTTCAAACTATTCTGAAATGAGGTAGAAAAATAAATTAAAAAGTATATTAAAACTCTTTGATCTGATCGAGGAGGTGAATACCTTTTCAATGAGTTTTTGATATATCTTGGGGAGAATGGGATTCTCTCTCAGTGGACTCCTCCTGAAATACCACAGCATAATGGTGTGTCTAAAAGGAGGAATCAGACCTTGTTGGACATAGTTCGATCCATAATGGGGTTTGCTGGTCTGTCGATTTTTCTCTGGGCATATGCGCTCGAATCAGCTTATTACCTTCTAAATAGGGTTCCGAGTAAGTCTGTAACCAAAACGCCATATGAGATATGGATAGGACGTAAGCCAGTACTCTCGCACCTTAGGGTTTGGGGGTGTCCGGCTTATGTTAAATGTTTAATTACGGACAAGCTTGGACCTAGGTCTGACAAGTGTAATTTCATAGGGTACCCAAAAGAGACCAAAGAGTATTATTTCTACCTAGCTGATGAGCAAAAGGTGTTTGTCAGCCTTAAGGCAATCTTTTTAGAAAAGGAGTTCCTTGGTGAAGGGACTGTTGCCTCTAAGGTCAAACTTGAGGAAGTTCGACAGGTAGAAAAATCGACACAAGTAGCTGAACCTAAATCGAATTTGGTTAGATCAGATCCGGTGCCCATTGTTCCTGCACCCTTAAGGCGATCTGGTAGAGTACCACGTCAACCGGACAGATACTATGGTTTCTTGGTCCGGGATGGCGATCCTATCGAACTTGATGAAAATGATGAGGATCTGATCACCTACATGGATGCAATGCAGAGACCTGACTCTGAAAAATGGCTAGAGGCTATGAAATTTGAAATGGAGTCCATGAAGGTCAACGATGTGTGGACATTGGTTGACCCACCTGAAGGAGTAAAACCCATAGGGTGTAAGTGGGTCTTCAAGAGGAAGAGGGGCACAGATGGAAAGGTGGAGACCTATAAAGCTCGTCTGATTGACAAGGGATATCATCAATGTTATGGTATAGACTATGATGAGACATTTTCTCTTGTGGCAATGCTCAAATCCATTCGGATTATGCTTGCGATAGCTGCCCATCTGAACTATGAAATCTGATAGATGGATGTGAAGACAGCTTTCCTAAATGGAGAGCTGGATGAAGAGGTATATATGATACAACCTGAAGGGTTCACATCCATAGATGAGTCTAAGGTGTGTAGGCTATAGAGGTCTATTTATGGACTTAAGCAGGCATCTCAGAGTTGGAACATACATTTTGATAGGACGATCAAGACATATGGCTTCGTTAAGAATGGATAAAAGTCCTGTATTTATAAGTGGGCTAATGGTCTGGTAGTGGTATTTCTTGTATTGTATGTGGATGACATTCTCTTAATCGAGAATGATGTCCCTGCATTACAGAGAATAAAGATTTGGCTGTCGTCACAATTCTCCATGAAGGATTTGGGAGAAGCTTCCTACATCCTAGGGATGAGGATCTATAGGGATAGATCTAAAAAGTTGCTTGGTTTATCCTAGTCCACGTACATTGATACTATGCTGAAGAGATTCAGCATGAAAAATTTCAAGAAGGCTATCTACCGATAGGCTATGAAATTTCTCTCTCAAAGAGAGATTATCCGACAACACCTCAAGAGAGAGAGCGTATGGGTAAAATTTTATATGCTTCGGTAGTGGGATCTATCATGTACGCCATGACATGTTCATGATCAGATGTGGCATACTCACTAGGGGTAGTGAGTAGATACCAATCTGATCCAGGGGAGAATCATTGGAAGGTTGTTAAAACCATCCTGAAGTATTTAAGAAATACTAAGGACTAGTGGCTTGTTTATGGTGAATCAGAATTGAGACTTATAGGGTTTACAGACTCTAATTTTCAGTCTGATCACGATGACAGCAAGAGTATGTCGGGATTTATTTTTACCCTTAATGGTGGGGCTGTCTGCTGGAAAAGTTTCAAGCAGTACACAGTGGCTGATTCAGTTTGCGAGGTGGAGTATGTCGCTGCATCAGAAGCTGCCAAAGAAGCGGTGTGGCTGAAAAAATTCATCATCGAGCTCAGAGTGGCACCCTCCCTTGTTGGTCCAGTTCTACTCTACTGTGACAGCTCTGGAGCCATTGCTCAGGCGAAGGAACTGAAGGCATACCAGCAGACGAAGCATATTCTGTGTCGCTACCATCTCATTCGAAAAATCATGGATCGAGGAGACGTCGACCTTCCGAAGATCGATGAAAAGGAGAACCTGGCTGACCCATTCACTAAAGCCATTGCGGTGAAGGAGTTCGATGACTTCAAGTTGAAGATGGGTATTTAGATAATGCACAGATTGGCTTTAGGCCAAGTGGGAGATTGTTGGGAATAGTGTCCCAAAGCTAACGTCAGCCTGTTGACGGTTGTGCTCTTTTTTATATTAGTATATAAATTATAAATAAATAAAAATTATTTTAGCTTTTTCATCACAAATTATTTCATCTTCTAATGAACTCCTATGTTGTGGTGAAGTCCTTAGGACTATTTAGACTCGACAAAGGAGGATTTGTCATTTAGTCCTTAAACCTGTTCGCGATCAAATGATACGTTATTATCAAAAACAACAACATTTATCAAGCATAGGTCATTGTGTGCCATATAGGTTGGTTGTCCTCTTAACCAAGGAGTCTGGAGACACTGGTATGGCATACAGGTGAGATGTAAGGGTACATCTGCACTGAACGTGACCGACTCCGGAGCTATTTCTACTGTCAAGATTTGCTCCAATGGGATATGGGTATAACTGTCCCTCTGACCTGAGACCGCCACAGTGACTTGCAAGCAACTCACTGCAGTTAGGCACTAGACTACCTGAATTTCTAATTCAGTGACGGAAGGCTGCTGGGTGTAGTCAAGTACTTGACTTATCGGTGAGTGTGTCAAGATGGGATTGACCACTCCAGTTCAGGAGCTGTGTACAGTCGTATTTCAATTTAGCAAAATCTTGGCCAGGGTAGTTTTAGTGAGGAGTCACAGGACTGTTTGAGTTGAGCACGATTCGGATGATCTGATCAGGTTTGACAGTTTAACCCTGAGTCATCCTAAACACAGGGGTCAAAAGGGATGAATTATACAGTAACCATATTCATGTAGGTTCTGAGTATTGCAATTGCGACTATTCGACCTATCCAGATATCGGGTACCATTGCTAGATGGTCACTTCGATTAGTACAAGAATTGGTTCCTATGCTACCGGCTTAGGTTCGAACCTGTGGGGTCACACACATTAGAGGTTCCTATCTGATCTGATGGCTGATGAAGAGTCCTAATGCTCATAAACTATAAGTCCTACATGTCTGGAACTCTATGATCGAGAATCAAGATTCTCTGATCATGAGTTTCACATATTTTGGGTACCGAGATCAAGAGTCCCACTGGTTTGGGACTCTTCGATCAAGGTTTCATATCGATGGACTTTGATACCTGATTGCCCATCAGATTTGGACTCAGTATTTATGAGAAGTTTAATTAGTGATTTGATCATTAATTAACTCAATTTGATTGAGTAATTATTTTTGGATCAAGTCCAATTGAATTGGATTTAGTTGGATTTGACCCGATTAGGTTAAGTGTTGACCTAATCGTCGAAGTGGTTTGGTCCCTGATTTGATCAGGGGTTGGGCTTAGTCAATTCCTAATTTGATTAAAATTTTATTAAACTTAATTAAGCCTAATTAAGTTGGGTTTAATTTATTCTAATTGTGCTTAACCTATTTTGATTAGGTTGGCTCAATTAGGTTCAAACCACCTTGACTTTTCTCTCTGCACCACCTTATTTCTTCAGCGCCCTTTGAATTCACGAGAAGCAACTTCTTATGAATTTTCTCCCACGCAGAAGGCATCTCACGCCCACACTTGTGTGCCAAATTTTGGATAAACTTGATTTGTTAGCCATTCAAATTCAAAGGGTGTTTGAATTTAAATGGATAACTTATCCCTTGCGCCTTCTTGCCTTATCCATCTTGTGCGCCACTTATCATACACGAGAAAGAGTTTCTCATGAAATTTCTCCATGCACAAGAGAAGCCATGCCTCCTCTCTTCTCACATGTAGAGTGGATAGGAATGATTTGGTTGGCATTTGAATTCAAATTCGATTTGAATTCAAATGAGCAACCACTTATCTTTATCCTCTCACGTGGTAAAAATGCTGCAAAGATGCGGTCTTGCATCATTTTAAAAAGGAGATAAGAGAGGGCATGTGCACAGATGATCAGAGAAAAAAGGGTGGCATGAGAGAGGTTTCTAGCATGAGAAAAGAAAAGAAAAGAAGAGAAAAAAAGAGAGAAAAGTGGGCGCACTCTTTTCTTGTGTACCCTAGGGTTTTGGCTTAGGGTTCGGGAAGTGAGAACGTGAGCTAGGAGTGTCATGAGCCCACCAAACTTCAGAGAGAGTATCATCAACCTCTCTACCATCTTTGCTGATGATCCAGAGTATTCAAGAAGTCGACAGATATCGATCGAAGGAGTTCGATCAACATCGACCATCAAAAAGGTGCAGTCACGAACTAGCATTCATGAGGAGCCGATCAGACCGGGAGCTTCGTGTGGATGATCCACAGAGGCCAGACACACTGTGTGGCTATGTTATAATGATCAGAATCTCTCGATGGTGATCAAATTATGGCGATCGATAACCCGCACAAAGGTAATGTATTCTGAACACATAATAGTAAATTATTTACTGTTCAAATTTGAATTTCAAATTTAAATGCATGCATGCTATATATCATATTTAGATCCTAGTGTAGGGTAAACATATGTTAATTAATTAGATTAATTAATAATTTCCACTGTAAAATAGTAATTTTGAAAAAGTTTTAAAATTATCATTTTATCCCCACCCTTTAAATTCACTTCACTCGATCCATGATCTCTCAAATCAGGTGGAAGCGGTGCAAAATATACTTCATTCGTTGGTGTGCTTTGAGTTCCTTCGCCTGAGCTATGGCACCAGTGCTGTCGCAGTAGAGTAGGATCGGACCATCGAGGGAGGGTGCTACTCTGAGCTCGGTGATGAATTTTCTCAGCCATACAGCTTCCTTCACGGCATCCGATGCTGCGATGTACTCTACCTCACAAACAGAGTCTGACACAATATGCTACTTGAAACTCTTTCAGCAGATGGCTCCACCATTCAGAGTAAAGATATAACCCGACATGCTTCTGCTGTCTTCATGGTCAGATTGAAAGCTAGAGTCTGTGAACCCTACAAGTTTCAGATCTAACTCGCTATAAACCAACCATTGATCCTTAGTATTTCTCAAATACTTAAGGATGGCTTTAACCACTTTCCAGTGGTTTTCTCCAGGATCAGATTGGTATCTACTCACTACTCCTAGTGAGTATGCCACATCTAGCCTTGTACATGTCATGGCGTATATGATAGATCCCACGATCGAAGCATATGGGACTCTACTCATACGCTCTCTCCCTTCAGGAGTTGTCAGACAATCCTTCTTAGAGAGAGAAATTCCATGGCTTATCAATAGATAGCCCTTCTTAAAATTCTCTATACCGAACCTCTTCAGCACAGTGTCTATGTACGTAGAATGGGATAACCCAAGCATCCTTTTAGATCTATCTCTATAGATCTTCATCCCTAAGATGTAGGATGCTTCACCCAAGTACTTCATGGAGAACTGCGATGACAACCAAACTTTTATTCCCTGTAGTGCGGGGATGTCATTCTTAATTAAGAGAATGTCATCCACGTACAAGACTAAAAACACCACAACTGGACCATTTGCCCATTTGTAGATGCAGAGCTCTTCTTCGTTCTTAACGAAGCCATACGTTTTAATCACCTTATCAAAATGCATGTTCCAACTCCGAGAAGCTTGCTTCAATCCATAAATGGATCTCTGAAGCTTACACATCTTGGACTCATCTGTGGATGTAAACCCCTCAAGTTGTATCATATACACCTCTTCGATCAGCTCTCTATTCAGGAAAGCTATCATTTCATCCATCTGTCAGGTCTCATAATCCAGATGGGCAGCTATTGCAAGCATTATCTGAATAGATTTGAGTATTGCCACAGAGGAGAACGTCTCGTCATATTCAATACCATAACGTTGGCAATACCCCTTGGCAATCAGACGGACTTTATAGGTCTCCACCTTTCCGTTTGTGCTACTTTTCCTTTTGAAGATCCATTTACACCCAATGGGTTTAATCTCTTTAGGTGGGTCAACCAATGTCCATACATCGTTGACCTTCATGACTCCATTTTGGATTTTATGGCTTCAAGCTATTTCTTGAAATTAGATCTCTACATTGCATCCATATAGGTAATTGGATCTTCATCATTCTCATCGAGTTTGATGGGATCACCATCTCGGATCAAAAATTTGTAGTATCTGTCCGACTGATGCGGTACTCTACTGGATCACCTTAATGGTGTAGGTATATTGGGCTCCGGATCTGATCTAATCAAATCTGACTCAGGTTCAGCTATTGGTGTCGGTCCTTCTACCTGTTGAACTTCATCAAGTTCAACCTTTGAGGCAATGGTTCCTTCACCAAGGAACTCCTTTTCTAAAAAGGTTGCCTTAAGGCTGACGAACATCTTTTGTTCATCAGCATGGTAGAAAAAATATTCTTTGGTCTCTTTGGGGTACCCTATGAATGTGTATTTGTCAGACCTAGGTCTGAGTTTATCTGTAACTAACCATTTGACATAGGTTGGGCACCCCCAGACCCTAAGGTGTGAAAGTGCTAGCTTACACCCTGTCCATATCTCATATGGAGTCTTAATTACAGACTTATTTGGAACCCTATTTAACAGATAACAGGTCGATTCGAGTGCATATCCTTAAAAGAATATCGGCAAGCTGGCAAAACCCATCATGGATCGGACAATGTCTAGCAAAGTCCGATTTCTCCTTTCAGACACACCATTATGCTGTGGTGTTCTTGGAGGAGTCTATTAGGAAAGAATCTCATTCTCTCCTAGATATATGAGAAACTCATCAGAAAGGTATTCCCCTCCTCGGTCAGATCGAAGAGTTTTAATACTCTTCCCAGTTTATTTTTCTACTTCACTTCAGAATCGTTTGAACATTTCAAATGAATCTGACTTATGTTTCATCAGATAGACATATCCATATCTGGATAGATCATCCGTGAAAGTGATGAAGTAAAAATATCCACCTCTAGCACTTGTGCTCATTGACCCGCATACATCAGTATGTACTAGGCCCAAGAGCTCAGTAGCTCTCTCACCTTTTTCAATAGAAGATGGCTTGGTCATTTTTCCAAGAAGACAGGACTCACAGGTTGGAAGTGATTCACAATCACTGACTTCGAGGATTTCCTCTTGAGTCAACTTGTTTATCCTGTTCTTGTTTATATGACCTAGTCTACAGTGCCATAAGTATATATCTGATACACTATCTAATCTAAGGTGCTTGCCAATAGAATAGACTATGTTAACAGGTTGTGATAA
Source organism: Elaeis guineensis (assembly GCF_000442705.2). Classification (NCBI taxonomy): domain Eukaryota; kingdom Viridiplantae; phylum Streptophyta; class Magnoliopsida; order Arecales; family Arecaceae; genus Elaeis; species Elaeis guineensis. The sequence goes on along the minus strand of NC_026002.2, from coordinate 53,349,482 downwards.
CATATACACACCATTGTTCAAATGTCCACAAAATATAGTAACACCATTTATAATGATATTACAAACTTATTTCTTTATTGAAATTTTATAATCATTTTTGGCCAAAAGACCTACATAAATAATATTTAAAAAGAAACTGAGATAAAAATGACAATCATTAAGAACAATGGTATGGGACTCAAATATAAGTTTCAAGATTTCTAATGCTAGAACTGAAATTGATCTTCCATCTCCAACGTTCAGGAACCTCTCGCCTTGCTCGAATCTCCTACTGATCTACAACTCCTGCAATGAATTACAAATATGGTAAGGGCTACTGGTATCCAATACCCAATCAGTTATATCACAAATATAGAAATTACAAGGAGTTATCATATAAATACCTTACCCAGCAATAGCTTGCTTCTTTCTCTGCCTGTTCGGGTTCGGAGAGGCAATGTACTGAGGACAGTTCCTCTTTTAGTGCCTCCGCTTCTTGCAAAAGAAGCATTTAGCTTGACTCTTATCGGGCTTGATCTTTCTGATCTAGCCTTGCACAGATGTCCCAGCCTGAATTTGCATCTTTTGAACTTTCTTCTTCTTGTTCTTCTTCCCTTTCTCAAAAAGTCGAGAAGCAGAAGACGAACCCCCCACTAAGTTCACCGACTCCTTGTGGAGTTGGTGAACCTTCTCAAAGTTCTGAAGCAATCTCAGTAATCCGTAGTAGTTTACTTCAGGCTTTGACATTCTATAATGAGTGAGGAATGGGAGATAAGACTTAGACAGCGAGTTCAGTATTGCATCTTTCCCAAGTTGCTCATGCAAAGGAAAGTCGAGGTTGCTCAAATGTTCCATCAGCTCGATTATGTACAATACATGATCAGTGATAGAGGAACCATCCCACATTTTGATGTTGAAGATGGCACAACTAGTCTTATGCCTCTCTACGTCATCGGATGTGCCAAAGGCATCCTCCAACACTTGAAGCATGTCCTTTGGCCGAGCCATCTCAAATCTACGACTGAACTCGTTACTCATGGCAGCCAGCATGATGCAGCGCATCGTGGTCCGATCACTGAGCCACTTCTGGTAAGTGTCTCTAACTGTTTCACATGCATTGACAGCTGGCTCCTCAGTTGCAGGATCCATTATCACATATAGGATTCATGCTCCAGGACTATCTTCAACTTTTGATACCAGCTATCGAAGTTGGGTCCCACCAACTTTTCATTATCAACAATGATCGGAGTGATAGAAAAGTGGCTATATCTGCACAAAGAAAAACCATAACCTAATTAGTAATTAATTCATTAAATCTAAAGATTTGGACTTTATTCAAAAGATTTCTGTCACTATTTTATTCGAATTGGTAGCCTCTACCTCTAATCAAGGAATTACCCTAATTCATTAGTGGGTACTAGAATCTACTTAGACTACACACAAACCCAACTTTGGTTGGTGAACCCATGTACATCTAAGGGTAGGTTCATAACCAATTATTTCTCTAAATAATTTTTAGTAATTTTAATTTTGCCCCGGTCTCTAATCAGTAGGCTTTGTCCTCCACTGAAAAGGTCGGTTAGGTCCAACCATTAACATGACCATACTTGGCCCATCTAGCCAATGAATGATTAGGCCCAACTTTGGTTGGCTAACCTAACCACCATTTAGAAAGATACAGTCAAGAAATCATATTATGAATGATAATTCCATCAGCCGATAAGCACCAGGCCTTTGGGCCTTCAATGATTATCCAACTGATGGACCCATTATCACCCATTTAATGGGAGGCTATGATCTAGTTATCACCATAACTATTTTATTTTAAAGACCTAATAATTTTAGAAGATTTAATTGATTTAGAGGAGAAGGTCAGATGAACCAGCTTATCATGATCCTCTCACTGGCTTCATCAAGTCAGCTTAAGGGAGACCATTAAAAGGGCTGGTCTAGGAGCACCTAAATTAGTCACACTGATTTACCTAGCTGACATGGGTCAGCTCGAATAGTCAAGTGATCCGATCAAAACGTAATTTTACCAAGAGGCCAAGTAAGTTCGATCGGTGGGAGGGTCTGCTAAAGCTTGCCTTAGACACCATAAAAAATGGCCAGGTAAGTGGGTTCCTAATTAAAAACCACCAGTCTGGTTTACCTTAGATAGCAACTGATTTAATTAGTTTCGATTAGATCAACCTAATAGTTTGTGCTAGACCGCTTAGCCAAGAATCAAGTCCATTTGATTTTCATTAAAGACATGAACTTGACCAACTACAGCTATTGTAATTGATCTAGAGAATTCTTGACCTAATCTAAGATAACAATTGATTAGATTTAGTCAATTCTCTAATTTAGTTCATCTTTAATCTAACCTTAGGTCTAACCCAATTAATGGACCTAATTCCCACTAACCCATTAACCCAATGTGTTATGGTTTGTGTCTTAGGTTCTTCAATTCACAATTTTAGAACCTAATCAAACAACTTCTTAATTCTCAATTAAGTTTTAGGTTGAGGGTTGGGGTTCAACTTTTTGAAAATAATTTTTATATTTGTAAAATATTTTTACAACATGGTTCTATCAACCAAGTTTCATTTTTGATTCATAATCAAAATGCAAGTGAAATAAGTATGAAACTACTTTAGATCTAATCTAAACAAGTTCATGTATTTGAAACAATTTTAACTTTAAACTACACAAATTTTTCAAAAAATATATGATGGTTTTTTACGCAAAAATTATTAACAAAAAGATTTTATTTTAAATTTAAATATCTTTTAAATCTAATAAATCATAAATTTAATCTAGATCACATCTAACAAATTTATGATTAAAGATAGATCTACATGAACTAGGACAACCTTTACACTGTAAGGGGTGGACCTTACAGCAGGACAACCTACAGTTCATGATTGATCTAAAAATTTTAATTTTAGATTTAACAATCAGATTATAAATTAGATCTAATCTAAAAAATAATCTAAGTATGTATAAATAATCATGTAATAAATAACCTGAGCTCTGATACCAATCGAAGGAACCAGATCTAGGGTTTCAGGGTTAGATCTTGAAACTTTTTCAAGATCAGACAGCGAAAGATTAAAATAAATTAAAATTTATTTTATAAAATTAGAAAATTTTTAGATCTAAGATCTTATTACATGATTATTACATGGTATTAAATCAAAAATTAAAATATAAAGAGCAAGAACTACATGTTGATCATATCAACATGTTTCTATACTACATCTAATGTATGTAAAGTATAATAGATCAGATCTATTACCTTGCAAGTTAGATGTTCTAACTTTACTGATTGAGGATGATGTTGTGAGCCGCACATGTATCTGGCCTCTAGAAGTCATCAACATGAGCCCATGAATCACAATCAGAAGTCTTGGTCTAGAAAATCAGCACAGTATGCTAGTACTACGCTGATCCTTCTTCGATGGTCGATCAGGTGCCTCCTTCTTCTTGATTAGGACTCTTCCAAAGATGAAAAGTAGGAGAAGAAGTTTTAGATCTGAGACACTCTCAGAAAACCCAAGATGAAGGAAGGGAAGAGGTGAACACAGCAACCCTAGAAGAAGACCCTCTTCTTCTTCTCTTTGCTCTCACCTAGATACCTAGTCTTGTGTCTATTGTATATCCACGTTCCAACCTTTTTTCTCCTTAATTTTTACACACCCCAAAGATCTCTCTTTTCTTTATTTTTTACAAAAATTTCATGAAGAAATTTATTTTAAATAGAGAGATATGATAGAGTCCTTATCTAGGTCACATACCAAGTCAAGGATTATCCAAACATGGCAAGACAAAGGACGCCCAACTCTTGGATGCCCCCTCTTTCTTTTTGTACATGGACTACCAGCAAAGGGTGCATATTATATGCCATAAAAATGATAAAAATCTCAAAAAAAATTTGGATAAAATCAGTGCCATAAGGAAAGAGTTTTGGTTTCCTAAATCTCTATCTCATAGAATTTGAAATCCAAACTAATTCCTACTTTGACTTGATCCACAACCACTTACCATGTAAGAGAGAAAAAGAGAAAAGTTTTGGGCATGTGTGAAGACCTGGGAGAGATATTTTGTCACACAAAATAAGAGAGAGTGGGCGTGGGATAAGAGAGAGTGGGCGTGGGGGCTAAATTGGTGCAAGGTGGAATCCTAGTCTTACTAGGATTCAATCTATGTCTTGTTCCAATCTGGTTTCTCAAACCAAATCAAAACAAAACTAAATTAATTTAATTAAAATAGGTCTTAACCCAATTAAAAATCTAATTAGTCATATTAAATTAGATTTAAATCTAATTTAATTTTTTAATTGAATTAAAAATTAGGTTGATCCAAGTCCTAATTGAACTAGGACTAGTTTTTTCTTGCACTTGACTTATCCAATAAACTAATTAGACTTGATCCAATCAAGCCCAAACTAAATTTAATTAATTTATATTCAATTAAACTTAATCTCAGCCCATTGGCTTAATCAAATTAAGCTAATTAGCAATCAAATTGCTAATCAATCCTCCTGCAACACTTGCACCAGGTTAAATATCAATCATATTGATCATTTAACCCTAGAATGATTCTTAATCATTGATCAACCATCCAATCAGATCACAAACTCTAATATGTGTGACCTCATAGGTCCAAACCTAAGTCGGTAGCATAAAAATAAATTTTTATACCAATCGAAGTGACCATCTAGTAATGGTACCCGACAGTCGGATAGGTCGAATGTGTAGAACAACATCTTTAGAACCCATGCGGATATAGTTTCCATATAATTTATCTCCTTGATCAAAATGCTCATAGGACACCTCAGAGTTCTATTGTCAACTCTGATCAGGTTGACCATATTATATTTTAAAATATCAAATCCATCTGATGGATTATCCTGGCCAAGATTTTGCTAAATTAAAATACAGTGACTCATTCTTCTTCAACTCTTGGAGTGGTCAATCCCATCTCGATCACACTCTGACTTCATAAGTACTTGACTGTGCTCAGAAGCCTTCCGTCACTGAATTAGAAATTTAGTTAGTCCAGTACCAAAGCACAGTGAGTTGCTTGTAAGTCACTGAGGTGATCTCATGTCTAAGGGACACTTATACTTATATCCTATCAGAGACATTCTTGATGGCAGAATGCTCTGGAGTTGGTCATGTTCCATGATGATGTACCCTAACATCTCATCTATATGCCATACCAGTGTCTCCACACTTTTTGATTAAGAGGACAACCAACCCATATGGCCTACAGCGACCTATGCTCGATAGAAGCTGTCATCCTTATTAACAACCTATCATTTGATTGTGAATAGTTTTAAGGACTAATCGATAAATTTTCTCTTTATCAAACTTAAATAGTCCTAAGGACTTCATCACAACAATGGAGTTCATTAGAAGATGAAAACTTATGATAAAAATATCAAAAATATATTTTATTTATTAACAAATCAATTACAATACAAGGTTGCTCAATCGTCAACAGCTTGACGATTAGCTTTTGGGACATATTTTCCAATAAAAATGATATGCTATTACTAGGATGATAGACATATCAAGTGTAGGTCGTTGTATGCCATATAGATTGATTGTCCTCTTAATCATAGAGTGTAGAGACACTGGTATGACTTGCAAGTAAAATATAGGAGTACATTTCACTGAACATGACCAACTCTGGAGCACTCTGCTATCAAGAGTTATTCCAAAAAGATATGGGTATAAGTGTCCTTCTAATCTAAGATCACCACGGTGACTTGCAAGCAACTCATTGTACTTTGATGCCAGACTACCTGAATTTTTAATTTAGGATTGAAAAGTTTCTGGATATAGTCAAGTACTTATGAAATCGATGCATGAGTCAATATAGAATTGACCATTCCAAAGGATTGGAAAGAATGCTTTGTGTTTCAATTTAGTAAGATCTTGGCTAAGGCAATCATTGTGAGGAGTCATAGAATTTATTAGGTTGAGATACATAATGGATGTACTATTAAGAGTTGATAGTTTAAACTCTAAGTCATCCTAGCATTAAGAGTCAAAGGGATGAATTATACGATAACAGTATCCAAGTAGGTCCTTGAGTGTTGCTTTGCATACATTCGATCTATCCAGACATCGGATACTATTGCTAGATGGTTACTCCGATTGGTACAAAAATTTATTTCTATGCTACTAACTTAGGTTCAAACCTATAGAGTCACATATATTAGAAGTTTCTCTCCAATTAGATGGCTGATCTGAAGAGTCTCACTGGATGGAAACTCTGGTGAAGAGTCCCACTAGACGGAGACTTCGGTAAAGAGTCCCACTGAATTGGGACTCTATCATTAATGGAGGATTAGTTAGTAATTAGATCACTAATTAGCTCAATTTGATTGATTATTAAAGTCTGGATCAAGTCTAATTGAATTAGATTCAATCAGATAAGGTCTGATTAGGTTATGAGATGACCTAATCGGTAAGGGAGAATTGATCTTGATTGGATCGAATCTATGGCTAAATTAATTTATTAATTTAATTAGATTTAATTGAGATTATGGGGGATTAATTATATTAGATTCATTATATTTATTTGAATCTAATTAGATTGAATTTGAAAGAAATCCAATAGGTTAAACCCTAGAGTCCCAAATGAATGGGACTCTCTCCCTTGCACCACCCAGAAAGACTCATGCCTTTTCTCATCACACAAAATCAGTTTGTGCATTTGAAAATCAGAAGCTAACACCCTTTTTGTCACCCTCTTTGGATTGAATTAGGTTTGTTTTAAGTTGGATTCAAAAGGTTTGAATTTAAACCTAAAACTTTATCCTTATCCTCCCACACACCAGCATCTTATGAAGGACCCTAATTTGTGCAACAAAAATGAAGAGCTCCCATATGTTTTCCACACCCAAAATCCTCTGGTAGGTCCCTCTTTATATCAGATAAGGGTGAGAAAATGTTGAAGTTAAATTAAAATTTAAAATTATTTAAATTGCAACAAACTTTGGCTCTTATCCTATCTAATTTGGTGATGTCGGCAATTATAAAAATGCTTGATTTTTGTGTGCCAATCACTCTCTGATTTTTACCATTAGATACCAAAGGAAAAGAGAGGCTGAATATCTTTTTTGGGATATGAGGGTTGGGGTGGGTTCATACCATCTTGGAATGTGCAAAGGAGGAGATCTATCTCCTCTCGGGTGAGAGACCTATAACTGTTCTAGGATTTCTGGATGAGAAAAAAACCAAAAGAGAAGAGAGTCTTTATTTGATTTTTCTTCATCTTCTAGTATTCTCTTTTGATCTATCTTAGACATCAGAAAGGTCTGAGCAATCGAAGAAGGAGATCAAATCAGATCCGCCATCAGAAGTTGATTGCGTGAGCTAGCACTACCACGAAGGATTGATCGATTTGAGGGCTTCGTGTAGACCATCCGTAGAGGTCGGATATTTGTGTGGCTACAGACTATTAGAGAGGACTTTCAGATCCATATTCTCAATCATGAAGTTCGATTACCCATGCTCAGGTATTGGGTTCGGAACCCTAATAGTAGTTGATTAGATTTATTGCTGAATGCTGATTTTTGGTTCACATGCTTGTTATTTTAGATTCAAACTTTATACATATAAATTTATATCATAGATTTATTTATAAAAATTTTAAAATTAAATTATATATATATATATAAATTAAATAATTTAATCTAATATTCTTTCACTATAGAAATTTTTAAATACATGCATGAAACCCCTACGCATCCCAATAGTGGTATCAGAGCCAGATTCCATATGATATGATATTATATGTATTTAGATCTATAATTTAATTTAGATTATATCTGATATATAATAATTAGATATAAAATTAGTTATAGATTTGATTGCATAAATTGGTATAAGGTTATCCTGTTGTAAGGTTTACCCCTTACAGTACAAAGGTTGTCCTAGTTTGTGCTGATCTTTATAAAATCTGATTTTAAATTGAAGCATATAAAATTTATTTATGATAATTATTATCTAATTTTGATATGATTTAAATATAATAATTAAATATAAAATAATTTAGATTAGATCTAAATTATCTAGATTAGATGATCTGAGTAGTGAAGTAATCGGATCCAGTTTATCACCAGGCCGTCCGATCATAGGAGGTAATAGAGAATAGATCTCTCTTTTTTCTATTCAAATAGATTCTCTTATGATGTGTAGAGATGCTATTGTAACTATATCCTATAAAAATGAATACAAAAAAAAAATTTATTTTTCTGCAAAATCTTAAGATTGTGTATATGATACATTGTATGAAAAGTATTTACATCTAATCTTTGCAAATAAAATCTAGAATTATGAATATATTTTGAATAATTTTAAAATAATTTATGATTGATTTTATTACTATTTATATAGAATTATGTTGATATGAAATTAATATAATTGTTGTAGTTTGCTTGTTGAGTCGACTTAGTATTGTTTGGGTTGATTCAGAACCCTAGTTAGTCAGCTCAATTTTTGTTGAGCTAACTCATTGAAATAAACTAAAATTATGATTAATCATTAATCATCAATGAGTCAACTAAGTCTCAAAATTTAGTCAACCCATTGTGATGAGTCGACTCAATCCAAGGATGAGCTAATTCAAGTTTCAGATCTAAATAATCGTGCATGAAAGTTAATTATAAAAATATTTTATAAAATTTAAAATTATTTTTAAATATTAAACTCTTACTCACAGTCTCAAACTTAATTGAGAATTAAGTTAAATAAATTAGATATAAAATTATGAATTAAAGATCTAATATCATTCGCATAAAATATGAGTGATGGGTTTATGGGTTAGCTTGATCAGGTCCTTCTAATTTGGTTAGAACTAGGGTTAGAATCAAAGATCAAATGGATTAAATAAAGAAATTGATTAAGTCTAACCAAAAGTTGAATTAGATTAAATTAAGATTTCTCTAGAGCCAATATAATAGTTGTAGTTGGTCGAGTCCATATATTTGATTAGGCCCAAATGGACTTTGATCTTGAGTTCAGCGGTCGAACCCAAATCTATAAGTAGATTCAATTGAAACTGATTAACCAATTGGTGTCTAAGATAAGTTTGGCAGTCTTGACCGGTGGTCATTAATTGAGAGCTACTCCTATAGATTGAGTCTACGACGAGTTAATGGCATATCCCTCCCATCGATCTCACTTATCTGGCCAATATGGTGAATCAAATTTTGATCAGATCGCATAATGATTAGGGTTGACCCATGCTTATTAAAAAATCAGTTCGACTAATTTAGGTGCCTCTAGTTCGAGTTATCTTTATTATTAATATGACTTGGTGAAGTTAGTGGGAGGATTGATGGCTTGTCAGTTGGACCGATTTGTTTCTAGTCCATCCTGATCTGACTTGATGAAATCAGTGAAAAGATTGAGATTAGCTAGTCTGTGCATTTAATTCTGTTAAATTATGTTAGCCAAATTTTTTAAATTATTAGATCTATAAAATGAGCTAGTTATGGTGATAACTAGATCATAGCCTCCCATTAAGGTGAATGGTAATGGGTCTATTATTTCTGATTGTGTCACGTCTCCGATCCAAGATTTGTGAATCGAGGGTCGCGGCAACCGCCGCATACTCATGAAGAACTCTCTCCATAAGCATGCAAGGCATCTCATCACAATATCAATTTATCACAGCGGAATAAATTCAAGTAATTATTATTCAACTGTAATTCAAGTAATTAAATTAAATGTCTTACATCCAATAAAATTTTTGCTAACAATAAAATAATAAATCTAAATTTAAGGAAGTTGACAATGCTAAATCTCGCCTCTAAAAGCTCTGTCCCAATATTTCTTCTCACGCTCAAAATTAATTATCTGAATCTAAAAAATAGAAAGAAAGATAATGAGCTAGACAGCCCAGTAAATAACAAATATCTCAACTAGATAATTCAGATATTATATAATTTTTAAGAATAATGCTGCAAATAAACATAAGAGTATATTTCATGCTGATTTAATATAAATCAAATATTTTTAAATATTCACATATAATATAATCATAAATCCGATTCGATTCAAAACACTCGTAACTCAACAACCTTGACTATGACCAACGTTTAACCCCCATTGACGGGGTCCACAGAATACCAGCGCACAACCCCCACTGGCAGGATCCACAAATACCAGTGCACAACCCCCACTGGCAGGGTCCACAAACACCAGCGCACAACCCCCACTGGCAGGGTCCATTGAGTACCAACGTATAATTTCCATTGGCGGGGCCCACTGAAACATAGTTAGGCTGAGAGCATAAATTCGATCTGTATCAAAATATTTTGTACCATAATATATCATAATTTTATTTTTTTCACTGAACATGTGCATAAATCGAAGTAACATAATATTTCAAAAGTACTTTTTTTTCAAAACATAATTTCATAAATCATGCATAATTTCAGAGAATAATTATTTATTTTCAGAATAAATATGGAATATCTCGAGAAGATGATTCATTACTTACCTTTCACGGAGCACTGAATGAACAGATCGACTAACTTCTAGGAGATTCTTCCGTGCCTATTATCCAAAATTATATTTTTACATTAATTTTAATTCAAAATTTAATCTAAACAGATCCCAAATCAAAACTTCATTTAAAATCAGACTCTTCCCTAAACTCGATCAAAATCATTAGATGAAGCCTTCCACTTCGCTAATCCTAGAGGAATAACTTTAGAGAGAGAGAAATCCATCAAGAGAGAAAAATAATCTAGAGAGAAAAAATTCTAGAGAGAGAAAGTAGAGAGAAAAAGTCCAATTCCAGAGAGAGAAAGTTAGGGTTCAGACTGAAAGAAAAAAGAGAAGAGAGAGAAACTCTCTCTCTCATCATTTATTATTATTATTATTATTATTTTCTTATTTATTTATTTATTTATTTATTTATTTATATATATATATATATATATATATATATATATATTTTTATTATTATTATTATTTTTCTTTTCTTTTCTTTTCTTTTCTTTTTCTCTTTTTTCTTCTTTTTCTTTTCTTTTCTTTTTCTTCTTTTTCTTTTTCTTCTTTTTCTTCTTCTTTCTTTCTTTTTCTTCTTTTTCTTCTTTTTCTTCTTTCTTTCTTTTTCTTCTTTTTCTTTTTCTTCTTTTTCTTGGTTCCTTCCAGGCCGAACAGAGGACGGTAGTCCTCCGGCCTTGACCGACCGTTCGGGCCACGACCGTCGCGACGGAGGCCGGCGGTAGAGGGGGGCCACTCCCCCGGTCATGGAGGAGCGTGGCCGGCGATCGATTTCGATCGCCGGTGCCGAAAAATTCATGGGAAAGAGACCAAAATAGAGATCCCTTTCTCCGATCGAAAATCGGCAACTCTCATCGCCGGCAGCCGCGCACAAAAGCATGAGAGGAAGGAGAAGAAAGAGGGGAAGAAGAAGGAAACTCACCTCGACCTCCGGTGACCTCGTCGGCGGGCAATCACGATGAGAATCAAAACGGTGTCCGCGGCTCTTCTTCGGGAAAATCGGAGAGAAAGAGAGAGGGAGGAGGCCGATGTTCGGTCTCAAGAGAGAGGGGGTCTTCTTATAGGGAACCCTAGGACTCCGAGGGGTCCTAGGAGTCTGATCTCGCCCGGGTCTCGTCGGAGAAGAAGACTCCTATCGGGAGTCTTCTTCCCGGTTTGATTCCCCTATTTTTTTTTTTTTTTTTTTTGGGCTTGGGTCTGCTGGGCTGGGCTTGGTTGGGCTGGGTTTTGGGCTATAACATTCTTCACCTCTAAAAAGAAATTTTATCCTCGAAATTTTTCATACCTGTCACCATTGGAAGCCTGTGGATTCTGTTGAGAAAGCGCATAAACTCTTCCCTGGTTTTTAGAAATCTGTCCACCACCCCTATGTTGTCCTTCATAAGTTCTTTGGCCAACTTAATTTTCAGTATTTAGCGGGCAGCTAGCAATTTTATGATCCTTCTGACCACATTTGAAACAAGCATCTGTATTCCAATAGCAATCCTTGTCTGCATGATTTTTTCCACATCTGGAGCACGGCTCACCATCAATCTATTGAGTCTTATTGTCTACTGCTCCCTTAGCTGATCTTTTGATGTTTTTATTATTCTGCCCTTGTGTATCATTTAATTTTGCTCTCTTTCTTTGCTTTCTTTCTCTTTCCATGCGTTCTTCATTGACTTCCCTTTCAATTATCAGTGCTTTGTTTACCACATCTGCATAAGTTGTCAATTCATATGGAACCACTTACTTTCGAATTTCAGTTCTCAGTCCCATCTCGAACTTATGAACATGTTCTTGCTCACCATCCACTAATCTCGGAGCAAATTTTGCTAACTCTGTAAATTTTGCTTCATATTCAGTCACACTCATACCTTTTTGCTTCAAATAAATAAACTCTTGCTCTTTCTGGATCCTTATACTCCGAAGAAAATACTGATCATAGAATGCAATCCAAAATCTTTTTCAGGTAAGTATTTCGCCGTCTTGTTCATGCTTGCGCTGTAGTCGCTGACACCAGTTGTATGCTTCTCCTTGTAGTAAATAAGCTGCATATCGAATCTTTTCTTCATCAAGACACTCTTGGACAGTGAAGGCCTTCTCCATCTCCATTATCCAGTTATCAGCCTCCAAAGGTTCAGTAGTCCCCTTGAAAGCTGGAGAAGCAAGCTTTTTAAATTCTGAAATGTTGTTCCGTTGTACTGGTTGCTCTCCATGTTATGGTGGTGGATGCTGATGTTGTTGTGTATCTCGTTGTATCTGCTGTTGTTCAAATATTTGCTGCTGTATTTGTTGTTGCGCTTGTACCATCCTGATTAGGGCTGCATTAACTGAGCCATATTTGGTTCTTGACGTGCTCTCGAAGCACTCCCATTAGGATCTACGACTCCCTCCTCCTGAGGGGTGCCACTGGTCAGATGGGGAGTGCTACCATCCTGTGGTTGTGATGTCCCTCTTGCAATTCCATGAGTAGTTCTTGTCATTCTACGGGGAGGCATGGTAACCTTGTAGTAGTAAAACCTTATTAGATTCATTTATCTATTTGATAGGATGGATTTATCATGATGCTCATACTTTAACGTCCCAATATTCTTAATGTTTACCCACCTACACTCATACTGTGTCAAATTCTATGTGTCATAATTTATCCACTTATGCTCTGATACCATATTAATTGTCATGCCCCCGACCTGAGATTTATGAATCGAGGGTCGCGGCAACCGCCGCATACTCATGAAGAACTCTCTCCATAAGCATGCAAGGCATCTCATCACGATATCAATGCATCACAGCGAAATAAATTCAAGTAATTATTATTCAACTATAATTTAAGTAATTAAATCAAATGTCTTACATCCAATAAAATTTTTGCTAACAATAAAATAATAGATCTAAATTCAATGAAGTTGACAATGCTAAATCTCGCATTTAAAAGCTCTGTCCCAATATTTCTTCCCATGCTCGAAATTAATTATCTGAATCTAAAAAATAGAAAGAAAGGTAATGAGCTAGACAGCCCAGTAAGTAACAAATATCTCAACTAGATAATTCAGATATTATATAATTATCAAGAATAATGCTGCAAATAAACATAAAAGTATATTTCATGCTGATTTAATACAAATCAAATATTTTCAAATATTCACATATAATATAATCATAAATCCGATTCGATTCAAAACACTCGTAACTCAACAGCCTTGATTATGACCAACGTTTAACCCCCATTGGCGGGGTCCACAGAATACCAGCGCACAACCCCCACTGGCAGGGTCCACAAATACTAGCGCACAACCCCCACTGGCAGGGTCCACAAACACCAGCGCACAACCCCCACTGGCAGGGTCCACTGAGTACCAATGTATAATCCCCATTGGCGGGGCCCACTGAAACATAGTTAGGCTGAGAGCATAAATTCGATCTGTATCAAAATACTTTGTACCATAATATATCATAATTTTATTTTTTTCACTGAACATGTGCATAAATCGAAGTACCATAATATTTTAAAAGCACTTTTCTTTCAAAACATAATTTCATAAATCATGCATAATTTTAGAGAATAATTATTTATTTTCAGAATAAATATAGAATATCTCGAGAAGATGATTCATTACTTACCTTTCACGGAGCACTGAATGAACAGATCGACTAACTTCTAGGAGATTCTTCCGTGTCTATTATCCAAAATTATATTTTTATATTAATTTTAATTCAAAATTCAATCTAAACAGATCCCAAATCAAAACCTCACTTAAAATCAGACTCTTCCCTAAACTCGATCAAAATCATCAGATGAAGCCTTCCACTTCGCTAATCCTAGAGGAATAACTTTAGAGAGAGAAAAATTCATCAAGAGAGAGAAATAATCTAGAGAGAGAAAATTCTAGAGAGAGAAAGTAGAGAGAGAAAATCCAATTCTAGAGAGAGAATGTCAGGGTTCAGTTTGAAAGAAGAGAGAGAAGAGAGAGAAACTCTCTCTCTTATCATTTATTATTATTATTATTATTTTCTTATTTATTTATTTATTTATTTATATATATATATAAATATACATATATATTTGTTATTATTAATATTATTATTATTTTCTTTTTTTTCTTTTCTTTTTCTCTTTTTTCTTCTTTTTCTTTTCTTTTCTTTTTCTTCTTTTTCTTTTTCTTCTTTTTCTTCTTCTTTCTTTCTTTTTCTTCTTTTTCTTTTTCTTCTTTTTCTTCTTCTTTCTTTCATTTTCTTCTTTTTCTTTTTCATCTTTTTCTTAGTTCCTTCCAGGCCGAATAGAGGACGATAGTCCTCCGACCTTGACCGATCGTTCGGGCCACGGTCGCCGCGGCGGAGGCCGGCGGCAGAGGGGGGCCACTCCCCTGGTCACGGAGGAGCGTGGCCGGCGATCGATTTTGATCGTCGGTGCCAAAAAATTCATAAGAAAGAGACCAAAACAGAGGTCCCTTTCTCTGATCGAAAATCGATGACTCTCGTCGCCGGCAGTCGTGCACAAGAGCATGAGAGGAAGGAGAAGAAAGAGGGGAAGAAGAAGGAAACTCACCTCGGCCACCGGTGACCTCGTCGGTGGGCAATCACGACGAGAATCAAAACGGTGTCCGCGGCTCTTCTTCGAGAAAATCGGAGAGAAAGAGAGAGGGAGGAGGCCGATGTTCGGTCTCAAGGGAGAGGGGGTCTTCTTATAGGGAACCCTAGGACTCTGAGGGGTCCTAGGAGTCCGATCTCGCCCGGGTCTCGTCGGAGAAGAAGACTCCTTCGGGAGTCTTCTTCCCGATTTGATTCCCCTATTTTTTTTTTTTTTTTTTTTTTTTTTGGGCTTGGGTCTGCTGGGCTGGGCTTGGTTGGGCTGGGTTTTGAGCTATAACAGATTGACATTGTAAGCACCATCCTTCTAGTGTTACTCTAAATGGTAGAATTATTATTCACTATATAATCTCTATTGTACTATCTTATGAATGGTTAGATTGGTCGAGCCATACTCGGATCCAATTATTCATTCGTTAGAATCACTAAGTAGGTTCATGTTAATGGTTTGACCTAATCGAGATTTTCAGTGGAGGCCCATCACCAATTGAAATAAAACTTGAGATAAAATTAATTATTAAAAATTATTTAAAAAAATAATTGATTGAGAATCTGCCCATAGATGCATATGGGTTGGCTGAGCCATACTCGGACCTGTATGCAGTCTGTGTGGATTCTAGTACCCACTAAAGAATTAAGGTAATTCTTCGAATTGGAGTTAGAGGCTATCAATTCGTATAAAATAGTGGAAGAACCTTTAGACTAAAGTCTATATCTTTAGGCTTGATTAATTTATTTACTAATTAGGTCTGTATTTTTTTTTCTTTTCAGAAATGGTTAGCAATTTATCACGACAGTGATGAGCTTATTGGATCCAACTTCGATAGTCAGTATCAGAAGTTGAATATTGGTCTTGAGCCCAATCTAGCTATAAAATTTAGGGTTGAATCGAGTCAAGCAGACTATGACCCAAATAGGTTAAAGAGAAACGAGCAATTAGTTACTGGTCAAGGTGCTTATATGATAATACCTTATAATTTCTCTATATATGATACTACTACCTATGTATTGCATACCGAAAGTCTAATTCACATATGTAATTCATTGCAAGGATTTTAAGTTAGTAAAAAATTTGAGAACGATGAGAGATTCCTAAATATGGGATATGGAAGTCAAGTTCTAATCCTAACTTTAGGAGTTGCTGAGCTTGTTTTCAAGTCTAATAATATCATTTTGAGTGATTGCCACTATTGTCCATTTTTCTTGATGAATATAATTTCTGTTGGTCTTTTGATCAAAGATGGTTATAGTTTATCAATAAAGAATGATTATTGTGATATCATTATGAATGATATTACAATAATGTGAAGACAATTAAGAAATGGCATCTATATTTTGTCATAGTCTGTGAGTATAATGTACACTCTAAATAAATATCCAAAGTTAGATAATGTCACAGATGCCTACCTTTGCCATTGCAGGCTCGATCACATTAACAAGAGCAGGATAAACAAGTTAGCACAAGAGGATATTCTCAATATCAATGATTGTGAATCATTGCCAACCTGTGAGTCTTGTCTTCTTAAAAAGATGACTAAGTCATCTTTTACTGAAAAAGATGAATGAGCTAATAAAGTTATAGGTCTAATACATAGTGATGTATATGGACGTATGAACATTAGTGCCAAAGGAGGATACAGCTATTTCATTACATTCATAGATGAACTATCTAGGTATGGATATGTCTATTTGATGAAACATAAGTCCGAATCATTTGAAAGGTTTAAACGATTCCGTAATGAAGTAGAGAAATAAACTAAAAAGTATTAAAACTCTTCAGTCTGACCGAGGGGATGAATACCTTTTCAGTAAATTTCTGACATATCTTGGAGAATAAGATTCTCTCACAATGGACTCCTCCAAGAATACCACAGCATAATGGAGTTTCAGAAATGAGGAATCGAATCTTGTTGGACATGGTTCAGTCCAAGATGGGATTTGCAAGTCTGTCAATTTTTTTTTAGAGATATACACTTGAGATAGCCTGTTTTGTGCTCAATAATATTTCGAGTAAGTCAGTTAGTAAAACACCATATGAGATATGGTCAGGGCATAGGCCGAACCTCACTTACCTTAAGGTCTGAAGGTGTCCAGCTTATGTCAAATGATTACAAACCGACAAGCTCGGACCTAGGTCCGATAAGTGTAATTTTATAGGGTACCCCAAGAAAATGAGGAGATATTATTTTTACCTCCATACTGAATAAAAGATATTTGTCAGCAGTAAAGCATACTTTGTAAAAAAAAAGTTCCTTAGCGAAGGAACAAGTGCTTCTAAAGTCGAGCTTGATAAAGTTTGACAGGTAGAAGAACCGACACCAGTGACTAAATTTGAACCGAATTTGATTAGATCAAATTTGAAGCACAATATATAGATATCCTTAAGATGATCCGATAGAGTACCATGTCAGCCAGACAGATACTTAGATTTCTTGATCCGGAATGGAGATCCTATTGAGCTCGATAAGAATAATGAGGATCTAGTCACTTATATGGATGCGATGTAGAGGTCCGACTCTGAGAAATAACTAGAAGTCATAAAATCTGAAATGGAGTCTATGAAGATCAACGATATATGGATATTAGTTGATCTACCTGAAGGGATAAAACTCATAGGATATAAATGGATCTTAAAAAGAAAAAGGGGTACAGATGGAAAGGTGGAGACCTATAATGCCCGTCTGGTTGTCAAAGGGTATCGTCAGCATTATGGTATTGACTAGGATGAGATATTTTCTCCTATGGTAATGCTGAAGTCTATTCGGATCATGCTTGTGATAGCAGCATATCTGAACTATGAAGTCTGGCAAATAGATGTGAAGACAGCTTTCCTAAATGAAGAGCTGAATGAAGAGGTGTATATGATACAACCTGAAGGGTTCACATCTACAGATGAGTCCAAGGTATGCAGGCTTCAGAGATCCATTTATGGATTGAAACAAACATCTCAGAGTTAGAACATACATTTTGATAAGGTAATCAAAATATATAGCTTTGTTAAGAACGGAGAGGAACCCTGCATATATAAGTGGGCTAATGGTTTAGTAATTATATTTCTTATTTTGAATGTAGATAATATTTTCTTAATCGAGAATGATGTCCCTACATTACAAAGAATAAAAATATGGATATCATCATAGTTCTCCATAAAGGATCTGGGAGAAGCAGCCTATATCCTAGAGATGAGGATTTATAGGGATAGATCTAAAAGCCTACTTGGGCTCTCCCAATCTACGTACATAAAAATCATACTAAAATGATTCAGCATGAAAAATTTCAAGAAAAGCTATCTTACGATAGGCCATAAAATTTTTCTCTTGAAGGATTATCCGACAACCCCTTAAGAGAGAAAGAGCGTATGAGTAGAATTTCTTAAAGAAAAATGGATAGTTCAAAGCATGTATTTTTAAACTTTTATAGTAGAATAATAAAAGATTAAATATTTTATATCTTATATCAAATCTAAACTACCATTAAGGATCTATGATATAAAAAATTTATATATAAAATATGATATAAAATAAAAAACTACATCGATCACATTGATGCCCTGAATCTGATCTAACCTTTAGATCATATTGGTTGAGTTCAGAACTCATCACTTTTTCATGGATTGATGATCTTCATTATTGGTAGGCATGGTACAAAGCTTTTATTGATGCCGAGCAGCTGCACAGGTCATCTGGCCTCTACAGATCGTCCACTCGAAGCCCTGATCGGATCTTCCTTCATGGGAGTGCTAGCTCGCGTTGAAGGCTTTAGATGGCTGATCCAAGCTCCTTTCTTTGGATCTTCTAAACTTTTCTAAACCAAAAGATGAAGCTTTATGAGGAGGTGGTGGTGTGGAAGATTGGACAAGACTCACTCTTGTATTTTCTTCTCACAAAATCTAGAGTTGAAACGTATAACCCACAGCTCACGTCCGAGAGGAAGAACACTTTCTCTATTTCTCACGCACGGAAGCCCAACCCACTCTCAACTTTTCATGTCCCAACTCTTAGATTTCTCATGCTAAAAATCACTCTTCATCTCACACAAAACTGATCCCCTTTTAAGGTTGGTGACCGATGGAAGATAAGAATAAGAAAGAGATAGTTTCAGTTCAAATTCAAACGTTGGTTGATCCTTATCATCAATTCAAATCAAATTTGAATTAAATTTTGAATCAAACATTATCCTTATCTTAAGAACTCAGAGAAGGATTGACCAACATTAGAATAGTACAAAAAATCTCATGCAACAATATTTTATGCATGGAGAAAAGTGGTGGCATGAAGAGGAGAGTCCAACTCAATTTGGACTTTAGATTTTCATTCAAATTCAAACCCATTTGAACTCAAATTTAGACTGACTAATTTCTAATTCAAAAAGAATCAGATGAATACATAGAAAAGACTTCTGGGCATGAGAAAAATCACATAAAAATATTTCTCACATGAAGAATAAGAGGGCACAGAAAAAGGATGTGCAAGGGATTCAAATTCAAATTATTTTTTCATTCAATTAGATTCTTAACCCAACCAAATTAAGTTAAACCCAATTGGACCACTAATAAGTGATATATTTTTATATTTATTAAAGGTATTTTTTGGTAATTTATGGAGCTAACATCTTCTAAAAAATCTAATTTCATAAATAAATTAGATTTTCTTATAAAAATAGATAATTTTGAAAAATATAAAATTAAAGCATATTTATGAAAAATAATTGACAAGTTAATTGAGTAATTTAAGCATCAAAATAATAAAATAATATTAAATAATTTAATACATATTTTTATCAATTATTTAGGTAAAATCAGAGCAAAAATCAAGCTAAAATATCTTAAAAAATAAATTTTATAGCCTTCGATGCACGGTGGACCGACCGCTCGATCCACAGATTCAATGGCGTGGTCCATCGAAAATGCTTCACGATGCATGACACGATCTACGATGGGTAGAGGAAAGTTTTCATGAATGGATGGTGGAGATTAATCCCAAACGAGATCCAATAGCTGCTATTCATTGTCGGTTGAAAAGAAGAAACTTTGCATGATCTGATGGCTGAAATTTAAACTAGAGGTTAATCCGATGGCTGACGCCATTCTCGACTGTGAATAGGAGATAAAACATGCGATCCAATGCTCTAGATTTCATCAAGTGCATGATCAGATGGCCAGCATCATTTTCGACTGTGATAAGAATTTGATATCCATATTTTGGACTGATCTAGACGGTCCAAGTGAAATCTGATGGCTAGAATTAATTCAAACGGGTATACTACGTATTCTAAGAGTTTTGGGAATCCTTTTGCTACCAGAAAAAGATAAAAAATTTACCTATAAATAGGAGATCCAAGAATAAGAGAAAGGAGAAGAAAAAATCAATGAAAGACTAAAAAAAATAAAGAAAAAATTAGATAGGATTAGGGACCCAAGAAAAAGAAGAAGAGAAGTCGGTTTACTCTATGGAGTACGAAGGAAGAAAGAGAGATCATCAACCATCTTTTCGATGAGGCTGTATCGATCAACTTCAGATCTTTGTTACAGTTTTATTTTAATTTATTACTTTTTAAATTTTTATACTTAAATTTTAATTTTAATTAATAAAAAATTTATTTTCTTGTACTTTATATTTATATTTTTTATTTTTATTGTAAGTAGATGCTAGGATCTAATTAGTAGATCTTAGTATCAATTTATTTTGTACATTTTAAATTTTTATTATTTATTTTTATTATAAATAGAAGCTAGGATCTAAATAGTAGATCTTAGTATCTAATTTATTTTTCATACTTTTAATTTTAATTTTTTGACTTAAATTATTTTTTTTAAAATTTTTATTTTTTTTATAAAATTAAAAATTTTAAATCAAAATTTTACCTTCTCTGTGGATTCAATCTGACTCACTACTTTTTATATATTTTTAATTTTTATTGAAGTCAAAATTAATTTGATAAGCACATATTCTAACGATAACATCATGATCCTATCAAATTTTTGGTACCATTGCCAGAGAGGACACCAATTTTAATATTTAATTTTTTTAAATTTTTTGTGAATATAGCTTACTAACTTTTTTTTAATTTTTTATCTTTTTTTACAAAAAAATTAAAAAAAAAAGAGAAGAAAAGAATGGTGAAACACTTCAATTTGGTGAGATCAATGCTAACCCTAACCCTAATTATTTTTTTAGTATTAATTGCTATTTTTTTTGAATTAACCTAAAATTCATCCATATAAACCTAATAAAAATCATATGATAAGAGTAAAAACTTAATTATTTAGAAGCATTCATCATCTTAGATTTATTTTTGATAATCACTGGAGACAAGGTAAGCTTTCAAGTTTGATTAGTTTCATGTATCTAATTTAGTTGCATAGAACCTCTTGTTTGAAATTGATTATGCATATTCATCTCAAATCAATTTAAGGACAACACCTATAATAAGATAAGGTGAAGATTTTATCACTCTTTTTTAGCCCAAAACTAACCAACTAGCATCTTAAAATTCAGTAGATGTTGACCCCTAGGATCAATTGAGTTCAGTTTGAGTATTATAGTGAAGTCAAGTACAAAGTAAGTTTGGACTCACCCCTGAAACTGATGTTTAAGGCAAGAGATTATAAAGGCTAAGCCTAAGTAGACTTGTGGTTATTTAATTAGTTCTGTTAGCTTACCTGACCAATCTAATTAGTATCTAAGACAAGCAATAGGGGGACCCCCATGACCCCACCTCTTATTTGGCTAGTTGAAGGAAGTGAAAATAGACCCAATTTGCATTTAGACTAAACCACTCCACATCGAACTATTAGGTCTAAGAAATCCATAGGTGCCTAGGTTTAATTACTTGCTAACTTGATTACAATTAATACTCAACCATAACTAATTCTTCTCATCTATCATCTTTAGGTCTAGGGCTTACTTAAGGTTCACACCTTTAGAACTTCTCTTTTTTTTCTTCTTCTTTTTCCTTTCTCCCTTCTTCTTTTAAAATAAAAAATAAAAAAAAATTGAACCAGACATATTAGGATTTGCACTGGTACATACACGGTAGGAGATCTTTTTATCTTGATCTAGTTGAACCCAATTCTGAAATTGAACGGCTGATCCATGTTAAACCTGATAATAAAATGGCTGAAAATCTTAAGAACCACTTAAGTATATGAAAGAATATTTTATTTTTTCTATCTATAACCCATTGATATTTTCATCATTCTATAGGATCAAACATTCAGATTTTAGTCCTAAGGCCGATTTGAACCTAATAGCTTAAAAATTAAATAAAATCGACCTTCTTGTAGATAAATTTCTAGCCCTAAGTCAACAATCTCCAATGCAATACACACCACCTCTTAATTATTAGGAGATTTATTCTATTTATGCTAGTCCAGTCCATCATATGAGTGAATGTCCCATGATTGCATAGTTTTCACCTTTCATCTAGGAATAAGTTCAAGCTGCTCAAGATTACTCCAATCTTGTCAATGACCCATTTTTAAATACATATAACCAAGATTAGAGGAACCATCCTAATTTTTCTTAAAGACTCCAATAGACTCAGGCCCAGACCCAAATTTCTCCTGTGTAAAATCTTCAAAATAGGCCCCAATACCAGAATTATGCCTATAATAGAGGTCAGCCTACCTGGCCATTCTACTACAATCAGCCTTCATACCCATCTCCTCAACAGACCAATCTAGCCGATGATAGATTCAATCAACTTCAATAATTAATTATGATCCAACAGCGATCCCTCGCTAGGCTAGAAGCATAAATAGATCAGTTAGCCGAGTCTTCCATAAGAAGAGAACTAGGTCAATTATCGAGCCAATCAATATCAAATTTTAAAAACAACCCACCCACCCACTAACCACTGGGACCTAGTCATCAATCTATTATCCCATCTAAAAATTTTTAATTTAAAAATGATAAAGTAATCTCAGAGCTTAGAAGTGGTCGGATTCTTAAGGACCTATACCAAGTCTAGGTGAGAAAGGCTAGTACTAATGCTAGCCAAAATGTGAATTTAGAAGAGGAGGTTAGTTCTGAGACTAACCACATAGAAAAACTTAAGTTCAAAACTAGTACTGATGTTGGTTTCAATTTGAGTGAGAAATATAAAGAAAAGAAGAGAGCAGATGAGTTATCCAAGATATATTTACCAAGAATCCTATTTTCTTTATCCCTAGAGGCCGATTCTTCTACTCTAAAATCATCACCTCCTCCAGAATTGAAATCGCTCTTGGTCACACCTAAGCACATATGTTTGGAATCAAGTTATTCCCTTTCAGCATCCATTGCATCGAACTCAACTCCTAACCAAAAAACTCAATTCATGAGCATTTTAGAAGAACAAATAGTAGAAATTCTCAACAGACAAGGGTCTGTGAATGGGTTTGAAAATTATCTTCTTAAAATTAAGAACAGAGATGTGAACTACTTTCTAAAGATTGATAATAAAATATTAAAATTTATTATAGGCCATCTTTCTAAGATTGACAATTCAAAACCATTGGAATTTATCAATCTAATATTTGACATGGGGTAGGTGAGAGAATCGGCATGGTCTAGCTAAAGACGGTAAACTTAGCACTTTCTGGGAGGCAATTCAGTTTCAATTTTTGCTTTTGCTTTTACTTTCTTTTGCATTTTATTTAGTTTAATCAAGTCTTACTTAATATCTTTTATAGAGATTTGAAGATAATATTGGCTAAGTTAGGAAGAGAATTAATTTTGAAAAAGACTTCTAAATCAAGTGATATCTCTCTTTTTCTTTCTCTTTGTATGCACCCTTTATTTTTCTTACTCCATTGAAGACAATATAGATTAAGTTATGGGGAGAGAATAATAAATTTTTTTAAATTTTTAAAATCCTCAAATAAGTTAGTATTTAGCAGTTAAGTATTTGATTACACTTAAGAACTGAGTTAAACCAAGTATTTTAAAAAAAAATTGATGCATAGACCAAAGAGTTTGTAAGATATTGAGAAATCAAATATTAAAAAAACTCAATAAAGAGTTAAGTTTAAAACTTAAATAGTTTTTCTTGAGTATTTCTAAATTTTTCTACCAGCATCGAAGAAGAGTTTACTTCCTATGGGCTTGTGTAGCGTAACTTACGTTTCTTCATATAAAAAAAGTGAGGAAAAAAAAGATTTCTAAATATTTCATGCTGAGTAACTGGGCTTTTTTACCTAAGTAAGTATTGAGTTTCACGTCAAAAGATATGAAGGACAAAGAAGCTTTATTGTAAAGCTAGTTTTAACTTACAGCCTATTTGATTCGAACAAATAAGTCCAAGGGGTATTCTATATCTAGTGTCCTAAAGCCATCTGGTTTGAAAGTCATTGATCGAAAACTCGCTACATAGATCAAATAGAAAGCTTAAGGGGTTAAGAGACTCAATAGCAGTACAATGTTAAAAAAAAAAAAGCCAACAACAACAATAAAGTCTAAACATTGGTCTTCCACTGAGTAATCGGATCCTTTCACCTAAGTAAGCATTGTGGTTTGCATCAAAAAGTGAATAATGTGAAGATATTTTTTTATAATAAATAAAGGATGGAAGTAACAATATACTTGTCCATATGAAGGTTAATGATTTGGAGATAAAGGTAGGAGTAATTTAGAAAAAAATTAGTATTCTTAGTTTAACTCTCCTATTGATTAGTATTAATACTCCAATAATATAACTCACTCATGCTCTACTGAACATCAGTGGTCCTTTTTAAAATATTTGATGAAATTTGAAACTCTAAGATAAATGATACTTAATTCTAAATTCTTTCTTTATTCGAGGATAAGCAAAGTTCAAGTTGGGGGGTATGATAAGTGATATATTTTTATATTTATAGAAGATATTTTTAGTAATTTATGATGCTAACATCTTCTAAAAAATTTAATTTCATAAATAAATTAGATTTTCTTATAAAAATAGATAATTTTAAAAAATATAAAATTAAAGTATATTTATGAAAAATAGATGTCAAGATAATTGAGTAATTTAAGTACCAAAATAATAAAAAATTATTGAATAATTTAATATATATTTTTTAATTTTTTAGAAAAATTGAAGTAAAAATCAAGCCAAAATATCTTAAAAATAAATTTTATACCCTTCGGTATACGGTGAACCGAACGCTCGATCTGCAGATTCAATGGCACGGTCCATCGAAAATGCTTCGTAGCACACGATGCGGTCTACAGTGTGTGGAGGAAAGTTTTTGTGAATGAACAGTGAAGATTAATCTCGAATGAGATCCAACGGCTACTGTTTGTTGTTGGTTGAAAAGAAAAAACTTTACGCAATCCGATGGCTGAAATTCAAATTGCAGGTTGATCCGATGGCTGACACCATTCTTGACTATGAATAGGAGATAAAATGCAGGATCCAATGCTCCAGATTCCATCAAGTGCACGATCGGATGGCCAGCATCATTTTTGATTGTGATAAGGATTTGATCTCTATATTTTGGGTTGATCTGAGCGGTCCAAGTGAAATCTGACGGCCAGAATTAATTCATATGGGTATAATACGTATTCTAAGGGGTTTGGGATTCCTTTTGCTACCAAAAAAAGATAAAAAATTTATTTATAAATAGAAGGTCCGAAAATAAGAGAAAGGAGAAAAAAAAATTAATGAAAAATTAAAAAAAAATAAAAAAAATTAGATAGGATTAGGAACCTAAGGAGAAGAAGAAGAGAAGTCGGTACATTTTATGGAGTACGAAAGAAGAAAGAGAGATCATCAACCATCTTTTTGACAAAACTATGTCGATCAACTTCAAATTCTTGTTACAATTTTATTTTAATTTATTATTCTTTTTAAATTTTTTATACTTAAATTTTAATTTTAATTAATAAAAAAATTATTTTTTATACTTTAAATTTATCTTTTATTTTTATTGCAAGTAGATGCTAGGATTTAGTTAGTAGATCTTAGTACTAATTTATTTTATACAGTTTAAATTTTTATTATTTATTTTTATTACAAGTAGAAGCTAGGATCTAAATAGTAGATCTTAGTATCCGATTTATTTTTCATACTTTTAATTTTTTTTTGACTTAAATTATTTTCTTAAAAATTTTATTTTCTTTTTATAAAATCAAAAATTTCAAATTAAAATCCTGCCTTCTCTGTAGATTTGATCCGACTCGCTACTTTCTATATATTTTTAATTTTTATTAAAGTCAAAATTAATTTGATAAGCATGGTATTCTAACGACAACATCACGATCCTATCAACTACTAAACCTAATCTAATTAGATAATAAATAGTTTTGATTAAATTTTAATCAAATCAAAAATTAATTGAGCTCAAGTTCTGATCATATCAGAAATCGAATATCCTTAGCGATTAGGTTATCTTATAATCTATCAGGTCAAATCAAATTGAATCTGATCCAAAACTCAATGCTCAATCAAATTGAGTTAATTAGTAATCTAATTACTAATCAATCCTCCTATAATTCACCAACAATTAGTGAATTAATTTATTGTAACTTTTGCATAGCATTAATCATCAATCGAATTGACTATTTTATCCTAGAATGATTCTTAATCGTTGATCAGTCAGAAACTTCTTTTGAGTGTGACCCCATAGGTTCGAACCTAAACTGATAGTATAAGAACAATCTTTCTATACCAATCAAAGTGACCATCTAGCAATGATACCCGACGTCTGGATAGGTCGAAAGATTGCAAAGCATCATTCAAGAACTTATTGGCATATGGTTACCGTATGATTCATCTCTTTGACCCAAATGCTCAAGGTGACCTAGGGTTTAACTGTCAACCCTGGTATGGTCATCCATATTATATTTTGATTTTCAAAATCCATCACATGGATTATCTCGATCAAGATTTTACTAAATTGAAACATACTGATACATTAACTCCACTTATTTGGAGGGGTCAATTTTATTTTGACTCACATATCGACTTCACAAGTACTTGACTATATTCAAAAACTTTCATCACTAAATTAAA
This sequence comes from Elaeis guineensis, assembly GCF_000442705.2. NCBI lineage: Eukaryota > Viridiplantae > Streptophyta > Magnoliopsida > Arecales > Arecaceae > Elaeis > Elaeis guineensis. The sequence continues at coordinate 53,322,441 of NC_026002.2, read as the reverse complement.
AATTTAGATAGTCCACCATCAAAGCACAGTGAGTTGCTTACAAGTCATTATGGTGATCTCAAGTCGGAAGGACACTTATACCTATATCCTTCATGAGCTACTCTTGACAGCAGAGTAATCAGCAATTGATTATGTTCGATGAGATGTACTTCTACGTCTCACTTGCTTGCCATGCTCATGTCTCTATACTCCTTGGTTAAAAGGACAACCAACGTACATGGCACACAATAATCTATACTTGATATAGCTATCATCCTAATAATAATATATCATTTGGTCGTAAACTTAAGATTTAAAGATTAAACGATATATCCTTTTATATCGAATCAAATAGTCTTAAGGACTTCATCACATAACAGGAGATCAAAATAAAATATACACAATGATGAAAAAATTAAATAATATTTATTAATTTAATAATTCATATATAATTATAATAATAAGCTTAACTATCAACAGGCTGATGATTAACTTTGGGACATAATTTCCAACAACTTTCACTTGACCTAAAATCAATCGGTATAGTATCATATATTCATCTTTGATTTGTAGTTCGATATCTTCAAACTCTTTGACACCGAGGGCTTTAGTAAATGGATCGACCAGGTTCTTCTTTCCATCGATCTTCTGAATCTCGATGTCACCTCTATCCATGATCTCCCAGGCCAGATGGTAGCGGTACAAAATGTGCTTGGTTCACTAATGTGACTTCAGTTTCTTTATTTTTGTAATGGCGCTAGTGCTGTCGTAGTACAACAAGATAGAGCTATCAAGAGAGGGTGCCACTCCGAGCTCATTGATGAACTTCCGTAACCACACAGCTTCTTTTGCAGCATCAGATGCTGCGATATATTTCATCTCGCAAGTAGAGTTGGCCACAGTGTTCTGCTTGAAATTTTTTGAATAGATTGCTCCATCGTTCAGGATATAAATATATTGCTGTCGTCATAATCTGATTGAAAATTAAAATTGGTAAATCTCACAAGTTTTAAGTCAGATTCTTCATAGATAAATCACTAATCCTTAGTATTTCTCAAATACTTAAGAATGGTCGTTACGATCTTCCAGTGATTCTCACCTGGATCGGACTGGTATCTGCACACTACTCCTAGTGAGTATGCCACATCCGGTTGCGTACATATCATAACGTACATAATAGATCTCACTGTTGAAGCATATGAAATTCTACTCAGATGCACTCTTTCTTCAAGAGTTGTCGAACAATAACTCTTCGAGAGAGAAATTTCTTGGCCTATCGGAAGATAGTCTTTCTTAAAATTTTTCATGCTGAACTTTTTCAGCACAGTATCAATATATGTTGATTGGGATAATCCAAGCAACTTTTTAGATCTATCTTTATAGATCTTCATCCCAAAGATGAAGGATGCTTCTCCTAAGTCCTTCATGGAGAACTATGATGACAACCAAATTTTTATTCCTTGTAATACTGGGATGTCATTCCCGATTAAGAGAATGTTATTGACATACAAAATAAGAAATACTATCATAAAGTTATTAACCCACTTGTATATGCAGGGTTCCTCTCCATTCTTAATGAAGCCATATATTCTGATCACTTTATCAAAATGTATGTTCTAACTCCAAGAAGCCTGCTTAAATCCATAGATGGACCTCTGAAGCTTGCACACCTTAGACTTATCTATGGATATGAAATCTTTAGATTATATCATATACACCTCTTCTTCTAGCTCTCTATTTAGGAAGACTGTTTTCACATCTATTTACCAGATTTCATAGTCCAAATGTGCTACTATCGCAATCATGATCCGAATAGACTTGAGCATTACCACAAGAAAAAATATCTCATCATAGTCAATACCATAATATTGACGGTAATCTTTGGCAACCAGACGAGCTTTATAGGTCTCCACCTTTCTGTCTGTGCCCCTCTTCCTTTTGAAAATCTACTTACACCTTATGGACTTTATCCCTTTAGGTGTGTCAACCAATGTCCATACATAGTTGTTGCTCCTAGATTGATTTTGATGATTACAAAGCAGATTGAAGGGATACAAACAATTGAAAAAGTCCTTATGCTCTTCAAGGGCAAAATCGTAATTTCACTAAAATCTTGATTTGATAGTACCATTTGGTAGAACAAATGATTTAAAATCTATTGGTGAAAATTTCATTGTGTTTGGACTTATATTTTTGAAGTTATGAAGGTTTGAAGTGCATGAGTCGACTCATGAGTCAACTCATGGCACTATGAGCTGAATGGCACGCAAAAAATTCCCATGGCACGCTGGATTTTTGGCTTGGCACGACCTGTGAGTCGACTCATGAGTCGACCCACAAGGCATGAGTCGACTCATGAGTCGACCTCTGCTGATTTGGGCCAAAAAATCCAGAAATCCAAGTTTCTGGTCTTTGCAACAGAAGTCGACTCATGAGTCGACTCCTGATGCATGAGTCGACTCATGAGTCGACCCCTGCGACGGGAAATGTCAGCAACGGCTATTTTTTTGCCCGTTTTAATTGCCATTTATGCTTCCTAAAAATCCTCTAATGGCTCTTTATCTGCCTAAATTGTTTTCTCTTGCTACTAATGCCATAAAATGCTTAAAATGGTGAAAGGAAATTGCAGATTAAATAGCAGATCAAATTGCAAAGAAAAAGTGTGGAAATCGGGAGATCAAACGTGAGATCAAAAGAGAAGAGAGGATCCTAAATCTGAGATCAACGAAATATTCAAGAAGAAGAGAGAGGATCCACAATATTCAAGAGAGTTTGTGAAAAAGAAAAGCAAGAGCATTCAAAGAGAGAATCTTTCAAGTCGATTGTTTTCAACCTTGATCTAGAGATCGTTCAAAGCTTTCAAGAGATCTTCAATCAACAATCAACCTCTTCTCAAGCGTTCAACCGTTCATTCATCTTGAGAAAATCTGAAAAAGGGGTTCTTCATTTGAGTAAAGCTTTTATTGTTATATTTGCTCATTTAAGGAGCTGTTATTGTATTCATCTGTGCTCTAAATATTCTTACTCTTTGTGAGTTTTTGCTCTTGTTTTTGGAGGATTTCCAAAACAAGGAAAGGTTGATCCGAACCTGAAATCGGAGTGTTTTGGGTTTGCTTGTACCCGAGAACAAGTGTTCTAGCTTGGGATAGCTAGGGTCGGAGTTTCCGACGTCTTGTATTCTAGCTTGGGATAGCTAGTGTCGGAGTTTCCGACGTTTTGTATTCGGGTTGAATACAAAGGATAGTGGATTAAAATTCCCAAGTGGGATCTTGGGGAGTGGACGTAGGTGCAAGGTTAGCACCGAACCACTATAAATCCTTGTGTTTGTGGTGTGCTTTATCGCTTTATCTTATTTCTTTATTATATCCTTGCAATACTGCTTTAGTTAATTAATATTGATTTAAAGCCATTGTTTTGTTCTTCATAAGTTATCTGTTGGGCTTAAAATTGTTAGAAACCCAATTCACCCCCCCTCTTGGGTTGCATAGCTAGGCAACAAGTGGTATCAGAGCCAGTGCTCTAGCCCTTCTTTGATCTAACAATCAAAGAGCCAAAGATCTATGGCAACCCATGTTGGAACTTCTCTAGCTGAGGGGCAATCAACAAACCGACCTCCACTTTTCAATGGGTCTAATTACACCTATTGGAAAGCTCGGATAAAGATTTTCATACAAGCACTCGACTATGATATGTGGAGTATCATAGTGAATGGTCCTCACACACCCACCAAGATTATAGATGGTGAGGAGTCAACCAAACCCGAGAAAGAATGGGATGAGGTTGACAAGAAATTGGCACAATTAAATGCCAAAGCTATGAATGTTCTTTATTGTGCACTAGATGCTAGTGAATTTAATCGCATTTCTACTTGTGCATCTGCTAAAGAAATATGGAATAGGTTAGAAGTCACCCATGAGGGAACAAATCAAGTAAAAGAGTCTAAAATAAACATGCTTGTACATAAATATGAATTGTTCAAAATAGAGCATGATGAGTCCATAACTGCTATGTTTACTTGTTTTACTGATATAATCAATGGTTTAAAGAGTCTTGGCAAATCTTATACTAACAGTGAACTTGTAAGGAAGATTCTCAGGTCACTGCCAAGAACTTGGGAAGCCAAGGTGACTGCCATCCAAGAAGCAAAGGACTTGAACACTCTACCTCTAGAAGAGCTTCTTGGATCCTTGATGACTCATGAACTTAGCATGATGCAACATCAAGAGGATGAAACCAAAAAGAAAAGAACCATTGCCCTCAAATCCACAACTTCACCTGATTATGAAACAGATGACTCTGAAGATAAAGATCAGGATGAGGAGATGGCTCTCATCACCCGAAAATTCAAGAAGTTTCTAAGAAAAAGGAAACAGGGGATGAGAAAGAAATTTACAAAAGGGGATCAAAGCATAGAAAAGGAGAAAGATCAAACCCCTATATGCTATGAGTGCAAAAAGCCAGGACATTTCAGATCCGAATGTCCTCAATTGAAGAAAGGTCCAAAGAAATTCAAAAAGAAGGCAATGATGGCGACCTGGAGTGCGAGTGATGACTCAAGCTCCGACGAGGAAACCTCAACCGAACAAGCCAATCTGTGCCTGATGGCACATGAAAATGAGGTAACTTCTGAATCCACTAGTGAATTTACTTTTGAAGAATTGCATGAAGCTTTCTATGATTCAATTGATGAATTAAAGAAACTAGGGAAGAAAAACAAAGAGCTGAAATTGAAAAATCAGTCCTTAGTGAAACAAGCTGAAATTCTTTCAATTGAAAAATTCACATTGATTCAAGAAAATCAAAACTTTAAGGATGAAATTAACAGGCTGAAATCTATGGTAGATAAGTTCACCTTAAGTTCAAACAAGCTAAATATGATCCTTGATAATCAGAAAGCTATATATGATAAGGCTGGACTTGGTTACAAACCCCTTAAGAAACAAAATTTTTTGAAGGATATTTATGCAAATTATTCAAACAAAAAGCCTACAAATATTACTTGTTTTAAATGTGGAAGAATAGGACATAAATCATACACATGTCTTATTAACAAATATGCAAACACAAAGAAAATATGGGTTCCAAAAGGAACCATTCTGACTAACCTGAAAGGACCCAAGAAAGCTTGGGTACCTAAGACAAAAACTTGATCTGTGCTTGCAGGTGTGTCTAGCATCCCAAGAAGGAAACAGGAAATGGTATCTTGACAGCGGATGCTCGAGACACATGACTGGTGATGAATCACAATTCATCACGCTTGATGCTAAGGATGGAGGGATGGTCACCTTTGGAGATAATGGCAAAGGAAAGATCATCGGGACAGGTAACATTGGTATCACTCCCTCCAAATACATTGAGAATGTTTTACTTGTTAAAGGTTTAAAGCATAACTTACTTAGCATTAGTCAATTCTGTGATAAAGGGTATAAAGTAAGTTTTGAATCATCTGTATGCATTGTGACGAGTCCTATTAACGATGGCATTAAATTTATAGGACATAGGCATGGCAATGTTTATATGGTAGACTTGAATGATTTAACTAAATTAGACATGCAATGCCTAGTTTCCTTAAATGCTAAAATAAATGAGACTAGTTGGCTGTGGCATCGTAGACTTGCACATATTAGCATGCATTCTCTTTCAAAATTAATCAAAAAGGATTTAGTTCTCGGTTTGCCAAAATTGAATTTTGAAAAGGATAGAATTTGTGATGCATGCCAATTAGGTAAACAAACTAGAGTATCATTTAAATCCAAAAACACTATTTCAACTTCTAGACCTTTAGAGCTCTTACATATGGATTTATTTGGACCAACTAAAACCACTAGTCTAGGAGGAAAACGATATGGATTTGTATTAATTGATGATTACTCTCGTTTTACTTGGATTTTCTTTTTAGCTCACAAAAATGAAACTTTTCAAATTTTCACGAAATTTCATCGAAAAGTCACTAATGAAAAAGGGTTTTCAATTCAAAATATTAGAAGTGATCATGGAACAGAATTTAAAAATCATGACTTTGAAAATTTTTGTGATGAAAATGGAATTGGCCACAACTTCTCTGCTCCTAGGACACCCCAACAGAATGGGGTAGTTGAAAGGAAAAATAGAACCTTAGAAGAAATGGCCTGTACCATGCTCTGTGAAAGCAACCTTCCAAAATATTTTTGGGCGGAAGCTATTAACACAGCATGTTACATTTTAAATCGTGCTTTAATAAGACAATTTTTAAAGAAAACCCCCTATGAACTTTGGAAAGGAAGAAAATCAAATATTGCCTATTTTCATGTTTTTGGTTGCCGATGTTTTGTATTAAATAATGGCAAAGAAAAACTTGGTAAATTTGATGCAAAATCAGATGAAGCAATCCTTCTAGGTTACTCCTCCACTAGTAAAGCATTTAGAGTGTTCAACAAAAGAACCTTAGTAGTTGAGGAGTCCATACATGTTGTCTTTGATGAATCTAACGATCTTCCTTCAAGGAAGAATGAGGGTGTTGATGATGCAGATCCACTAATAGAAGGTATGAAGGAGATCACTCTAAAAGATTCAGCAACTCCAGAAGACAAGGATCAAGAAGATGAACAAAATGAGAAAGGTGAAGAAATTCAAGAACAACCTCAAGGTACAAATGACTTACCCAAGGAATGGAGGTATGTTCACAACCACCCTAAGGAATTAATTATCGGTGATCCTATGCATGGGGTAAAAACACGTTCTTCACTTAGAGATGTACTTAATCATTGTGCTTTTGTATCTCAACTTGAACCTAAAACTTTTGAAGAAGCTGAAAATGATCATAATTGGATTAATGCTATGCAAGAAGAACTCAGTCAATTTGAAAGAAATAATGTTTGGACCTTAGTGAAAAGACCTAAAGATTATTCAATAATTGACACAAAATGGGTCTTTAGAAACAAATTAGATGAGCATGGAAATGTAATTAGAAATAAAGCAAGACTGGTTGCTAAGGGATATAATCAAGAAGAAGGAATTGATTTTGATGAAACCTTTGCACCTGTTGCTAGATTAGAAGCCATTAGACTTCTACTTGCTTATGCTTGCTTTATGAAATTCAAACTATTTCAAATGGATGTTAAAAGTGCATTTTTAAATGGATATATTTCTGAAGAAGTATATGTAGAACAACCCCCTGGATTTGAAAATCATGCTTTTCCCAATCATGTCTTTAGATTAAATAAAGCTTTATATGGTCTAAAACAAGCACCTAGAGCATGGTATGAAAGGCTAAGCAAATTTCTATTAAATAATGGTTTCTCAAGAGGCAATGTGGATACAACTCTATTTTTTAAAACAAACCAAAATGATATGCTAATTATACAAATTTATGTTGATGACATAATTTTTGGGTCTACTAATGAATCCCTTTGTCAAGACTTTGCTAAGCTTATGCAGGGAGAGTTCGAGATGAGCATGATGGGAGAACTCACCTTCTTCCTCGGACTCCAAATCAAACAATCAAAAGAGGGAATCTCCATCACCCAAAGCAAGTACACCAAGGAACTACTCAAAAGATTTGGAATGGAGAACTGCAAACCTATTGGCACACCAATGAGTCCCTCAAGTAAGCTTGACAAGGATGATGAAGGTAAAAGCGTAGACTTAAAATACTATAGAGGTATGATTGGCTCATTATTATATTTAACTGCAAGTAGGCCTGATATCATGTTTAGTGTTTGCTTATGTGCAAGATATCAATCTAATCCTAAGGAATCTCATTTGAATGCTGTTAAAAGAATCCTTAGATACTTAAATGGTACACAAACTATAGGGTTATGGTACTCTAAGGACTCACAAATTAATTTGTTAGGATATTCTGATGCTGATTTTGCTGGATGTAAATTAGATAGAAAAAGCACAAGTGGAACTTGCCAATTTCTTGGAGTTAACCTAATCTCATGGCTTAGCAAGAAACAAAATTCGGTGGCACTGTCTACGGCTGAGGCCGAATACATTGCAGCCGGAAGTTGTTGTGCTCAAATCTTGTGGATTAAGCAACAACTCGAAGATTTTGGAATCAAACTTAATGAAACACCAATAAAATGTGATAATACAAGTGCTATAAATCTATCTAAAAATCCAATACAACACTCAAGATCTAAACATATTGAGATAAGACATCATTTCATAAGAGAACATGTTCAAAACAAAAATATAATTCTTGAATATGTTTGCACTGAAAATCAATTAGCTGATATCTTTACAAAGGCCCTTAGTGAGGATAGATTCTGTGAAATTAGGAGAAATCTAGGAATTCTAGATCCATTTGCCTAAACTTCTCTTAATTATTATCAAATATTCTTAGAGCTCAATTTCCAACAATTATCCTGGTTCCAAAAGCTCAGTTTTATAACTCTAAAAACTTATCATTGAGCAAAATTCTTTCTCCCAAAATTTTGAATTTTTCTGGAATTTATTTGCATTTTTTCTGATTTTCTGAACTTCATGAGTCGACCCCCATGAGTCGACTCAATGGCAAACTTGTAAATCCCACCAACTTCCATCGGGTTCATTGTTTTTAAAACAGGAAACCTTGTTTATGAGACGACTCATCTTCTCGTCGTCTTCCTTCCGAAAGCCGTCCTCTCCAACTCTTTTTGCTCCAAATCCAAGGATCAATTCTGAGGCAATTCTCCCTCCTCCTCTCCACCAAAAATCGCCTCCTTGAAAAGGATTTTTCTGTGCTTTCTCGCAGTGTTAGGCGCGGGTGGAACGTGCCCTAGAACTTCACTGTTCATTCAAAATCCACTTCTTTTCTCCACCAAAATTCTTCTTTACTCTTTTGTGATCCCTCCTCCACTGAATTCAAGTCTTCTTGTCTGCTACCTTATTGGATATGGCTCCAAAGATGAAACTTCCCCAAAGAAGGAAATCAATCCGAGAGCCTGAGGAAATTGTCCGAAAGAAAAGGCATGCTCAGTCTTCCACTATTCCCAATCCAGTTTCAGTACCTGCTCAAGGTCCCTCTCAATCCTCCATAAGCCCCAGTGTAAATCTTCTTTCTGATAGAAAAGTAGAAATCGGAAAAAATATAGATTTTCGGTTCTTTGAGAAAGAAGGCTTTACTTTTGCTACCAAGATCAAAAATCAAGGATGGGAACTTTATTGCTCTCTTAAGGAAGTCACCTATGTTGATCTAGTCAGAGAGTTCTACCAGAACCTAAATTATGGAAACGGGTCTGTGACTTCAACTGTAAAGGAGATTGACATCTGTTTGGATTCTAGGATATTGGGAGAGATACTTCAGTTGCCTAGTGAAGGATACTCATATATGGAACTCCCAATTAAAGAAGAAGGGATCAGAATTATCTTAGGAGAAGATTTTTCAGGAAGTTTAAACAAATTGGAAGCAAAGCTACTGTCCATTGAGATGAGGGTCCTGCATCAGATTGTGACAAAACTATTCTTTCCTAGGAGTGGTAGACATGACTTACTATCTGGCAGAGATGTATGTGTCATGTTTCATATCATCACTCAGACCCCCCTAAACCTCCCTACACTTATGATAGAGGCCATGAGAGAAACTTTGAACAGATCCAAAGCACACTTGCCTTATGGTATGGCCCTTACTAGAGTTTTTAGGAGGTTTGGAGTTAGCTGTGAGGGGGAGACACCTACCAAGCTCTCACATGTGGACACTTTCAACCAACACAGCCTACACCGAATGGGAATTACAAAGACTGTTGGTGGTTGGATCAAGGGCTCTGAAGAAAGAGCTGAGGAGAGAGCTGAGGAAAGAGCTGAAGACAGAACTGAAGGCAGAGTAGAAGAAGAAGGTCCATCTTCTCCTGTACATGATTTCAGGGCAGCTTCATCAGATACCCAGTTCATTCATGATACTGAGGCTGGCCCTTCTGAGTTTACTAGGATGCCCACACCAGTGTATCAGCCAGAGAGCAGAGCACCTCATTCAGAGTTCAGACTGGCTGACGATCAGATCGAGCATATATCTCAGCGTGTGGCTTCTTTGTTGTCTAGCCAGTGGAGTAGTACTTCTTTTGCACCTGGAGCTACTTCTTCTGATCAGACCATTACTCCCCACATCTCCACTATATTTCAGATGATTTCAGATCAGTCCGTCAGGATACAGCAGCTTGAGGATACAGTCTGGAGACTTACTGGCAGAGTTCTTGACTTGCAGGGGCAAGTCCTTGCATTGGCCCATCCCCAGCCACAGGAGTCTACCATTGAGGTCACAGACCTCACTGCAGAGGCTGGCAGGCTCAGAGGAGCACTAGAAGGTGGATATGAGCTACTGAGGAAAGAGATCAGAGGATCGAGTGAGCATGCTACCACCCAGTTCACTGCTCTACTTCAATCTGTTTCCAGAGCACTGAACGTACTTGATTCTATCAGACTCATGATATCAGTCCTAGTATCTCAGCGTTCTCAGCCTCCCAGTTCATCTCGTTCTCCTACTCGTGGCAGAGGCAGACGGGGTAGAGGACGCACTTCTGATCCATCATCTTCTCATACTATATCTGATGACTCTGATCATTGACTTATCTAGATCTTAGGAGTTAGTATCTTGTTCTAGGATCTATACCTTGGGGCCATGTATTGACATTTAGCTGGTTGAATTTTAGGTATTGAAACAATTATGATATTAATGAAATCATCTTTTACCTATATCTTTGTAATGATTATATTTTGGTTATATTTCAATCTCTGATATGTTATCTTCTCCTTGTTGTTGTTTGCTATTGATAATTGCTATATTAAGGGAGAGCAAACATCTGTGAAAAACTCTAAAGAGGAAGAAATTAAAGAATATTTTCAGAAAAGGAAAAGAAAGAGTTAACTATGTTTGATGATGTCAAAAAGGGGGAGAAATTAAAATTAAACAAAAATTGAAATTAGACAAAAAGCAAAACCCTAAATTATGAGAAAAAGGGGGAGAAATTAAATTAAAACAAATATTGAAGAAATTAAACAAATATTGGAGAAATTAGACAAAAACAAGGATTGAAAGATTAAACAAAACTTTGAGAAATTTTGGTATCGAAATTTGGTATCAGACAGAGAAATTTGGTATCAGACAGAACTTTAATCCATCAAAAGCAAAATTATGAGTACAATGCAAATAAGTATTTTTTTATATATATGCTCTGATATTCAAACTTGCTTTTGAAATTTTACTCACCTTGAGACATCAATAAGAAATTTGTTTTACTCTGATACATCCTACAATTTCTTTCAACTTGATCTGATACATGATAACATTTGATCCGATACAGTGTGAAGGTTTCTCTAAAATATTATAACATTTGCTCGGATACTGTATGAAATTTTCTCTGATACATTAAAAATTTTCTTGCTCTGATACATTATAAAATCTTTTCTGATATCATTGTAAAAATTATTTTTGCTCTGATACATAGAAAAAGTTATTTATCTTCTCTTGCTCTGAAATATCTTGAACTCAAAATGATCTAATACCCTTTTCAAATCTTTAAGAAAATGGACAAACTATTTTTGCATTTATATTACATGCCAAAAGAATCATACTCTTTTCAAGCATATACACCCATAATGGATTCTTTTGAAATTAATGCATTAACATAAATATTTTTGTTCATATGTTTTGTCATCATCAAAAAGGGGGAGATTGTTGCTCCTAGATTGATTTTGATGATTACAAAGCAGATTGAAGGGATACAAACAATTGAAAAAGTCCTTATGCTCTTCAAGGGCAAAATCGTAATTTTACTAAAATCCTGATTTGATAGTACCATTTGGTAGAACAAATGATTTGAAATCTATTGGTGAAAATTTTATTGTGTTTGGACTTATATTTTTGAAGTTATGAAGGTTTGAAGTGCATGAGTCGACTCATGAGTCAACTCATGGCACTATGAGCTGAATGGCACGCAAAAAATTCCCATGGCACGCTGGATTTTTGGCTTGGCACGACCTGTGAGTCGACTCATGAGTCGACTCATGAGTCGACCTCTGCTGATTTGGGCCAAAAAATCCAGAAATCCAAGTTTCTGGTCTTTGCAACAGAAGTCGACTCATGAGTCGACTCCTGATGCATGAGTCGACTCATGAGTCGACCCCTGCGACGGGAAATGTCAGCAACGGCTATTTTTTTGCCCGTTTTAATTGCCATTTATGCTTCCTAAAAATCCTCTAACGGCTCTTTATCTGCCTAAATTGTTTTCTCTTGCTACTAATGCCATAAAATGCTTAAAATGGTGAAAGGAAATTGCAGATTAAATAGCAGATCAAATTGCAAAGAAAAAGTGTGGAAATCGGGAGATCAAACGTGAGATCAAAAGAGAAGAGAGGATCCTAAATCTGAGATCAACGAAATATTCAAGAAGAAGAGAGAGGATCCACAATATTCAAGAGAGTTTGTGAAAAAGAAAAGCAAGAGCATTCAAAGAGAGAATCTTTCAAGTCGATTGTTTTCAACCTTGATCTAGAGATCGTTCAAAGTTTTCAAGAGATCTTCAATCAACAATCAACCTCTTCTCAAGCGTTCAACCGTTCATTCATCTTGAGAAAATCTGAAAAAGGGGTTCTTCATTTGAGTAAAGCTTTTATTGTTATATTTGCTCATTTAAGGAGCTGTTATTGTATTCATCTGTGCTCTAAATATTCTTACTCTTTGTGAGTTTTTGCTCTTGTTTTTGGAGGATTTCCAAAACAAGGAAAGGTTGATCCGAACCTGAAATCGGAGTGTTTTGGGTTTGCTTGTACCCGGGAAACAAGTGTTCTAGCTTGGGATAGCTAGGGTCGGAGTTTCCGACGTCTTGTATTCTAGCTTGGGATAGCTAGTGTCGGAGTTTCCGACGTTTTGTATTCGGGTTGAATACAAAGGATAGTGGATTAAAATTCCCAAGTGGGATCTTGGGGAGTGGACGTAGGTGCAAGGTTAGCACCGAACCACTATAAATCCTTGTGTTTGTGGTGTGCTTTATCGCTTTATCTTATTTCTTTATTATATCCTTGCAATACTGCTTTAGTTAATTAATATTGATTTAAAGCCATTGTTTTGTTCTTCATAAGTTATCTGTTGGGCTTAAAATTGTTAGAAACCCAATTCACCCCCCCTCTTGGGTTGCATAGCTGGGCAACAATAGTTGACTTTCATAGACTTCATTTTGGATTTCATGGCTTCCAGCCACTTATCGGAGTCAGACTTCTGTATCGCATCCATATAGGTGATCGGATTCTCATTGTTCTCGTCAAGTTCAACTGAATCCCCATCCTGGATAAAGAAATCATAATATCTATCCGATTGATGTGGTACTCTACCAGATCTCCTTAAAAATATTTCTATAATAGGTTTCAAATTTGATCTAATCAAGTCTGACTCTATGGATTTACTAGATTGTGTCGGTTCTTCTACCGATCGAACTTCATCAAGTTTAATCTTTGAGGCATTAGTTCCTTCACCAAGGAACTCTTTTTCTGAAAAGACTATCCTGTTACTGATGAACACCTTCTGTTTGTCAGCAAGGTAGAAGGAATATCCCTTGGTCTTTTTTGGATACCCTATAAATAGACACTTGTCAGACCTAGGTCCAAGCTTGTCAATTTTCAAATATTTAACATAAGCCGAATATCCCCAAATCCTAAGTTAAGAGAGTGCTAGCTTATGCCCTATTCACATCTCATGTGGTATTTTACTTACAAATCTACTCAAAATTTTATTTAAAATATAACAAGCTAACTTGAGTGCATATCTCCAAAAGAAGTTCGATAGACTTGCAAAGCTCATCATGGATCGAACTATATCAACAGGGTTTGATTCCTTATTTTCGATACACCATTATGCTGTGGTGTTCTAAGAGGGGTCCATTATGAGAGAATCTCATTCTCTTCTAAGTATGTCAGAAACTCACTAGAGAGGTATTCTCCTCCTTGATCAGATCGAAGAGTTTTAATACTCTTTCCAGTTTATTTTTCTACTTCATTATAGAATCATTTGAACATTTTAAATAATTCTGACTTATGTGTTATTAAGTAGATGTGCCCATACCTCGATAAGTCATCTACAATATAATAAAATAATAATATCCACCTCTAACACTAGTGTTCATCGATCCACATACATCCGTATGTATCAGACCTAGAACTTTATTGGCTCACTTACCTTTTCTAGTAAAAGGTGATTTGGTCATTTTTTCAAGAAGATGGGACTCATAAGTTGGGAGTGATTCACAATCACTAACTTTAAAGATTCTCTTTTGTGTCAACCTGTTTATTCTGTTCTTGTTAACATGACCTAACCTACAATGCCAAAAGTAAATATCGAAGACATCACTAATTCTAGGATGTTTGCTGGATGTGTCTATTACACTATCAGGTGGTGACAATATGTAAATATTATTATTCAGTTGTTCATTCATCACATTAACACCATTTATAATGATATTAAAATTATTTTTTTTATTAAAATTTTATAACCGTACATGGACAAAAGGCCTACAGAAATAATATTCAATAAAAAAAGAAGGACAAAAGTGACATTCACTTAGAACAATAACATTAGACTTGAATACAAGCTTAATAGTCTTTAACGCTAGAACTGGAACTGATCTTCTATCTCCAATATTAAGGAACCTATCACCTTCTTTAAGTCTCCTATTGACTTGCAGACCCTGCAATGAATTATAAATATTAAAAGAGCTTTCGATATCTAGTACCCAGATAGTAGAATCATAAATTGAGAAATTATAAGATGTTATCATATAATTACCTTATCCAGCAACAACTTGCTTCTTTCTCGGCTTGTTCGGTTGCAGGAAGGCAATGTATTGAGGATAATTTTTCTTTCAGTGCTTCTACTTCTTACTGTAGAAGCATTCTGTCTGACTCTAGTCGGACTTAGATTTCTTGGTCTGACAGGGCTTGGGTGCCTCAGCACTTTGCACCCTTTTTTTGTTCTTCTTGTTCTTCTTTCTTTTCTTAAAGGATCGACATCCAGAAGATGACCCTCCAACAACATTCACCGACTCCTTGTGGAGCTAGTGATCATTCTCAAAGTTTTGTAGCAACCCTAGCAAATTATGGTAGTTGACTGCAGGCTTTGTCATTTGAAAATGAGTAAGAAAAGAGAGATAGAACTTGGACAAAGAGTTCAGAATAGTATTTTTTCTCAATTGCTCATGTAGGAGAAAGTCGAGCTTGCTTAGGTGCTCAATCATCTCGATCATATACAATATATGATCAGTGACTGATGCTCTTTCTCTCATTCGAGCATTGAACATAGCATAATTAGTCTTGTGCCTCTCAATATCGTCGGGTGTGCCAAAAGACTCGTTCAACATTTGCAACATGTCTTGTGGTAGAGCATTCTCGAAACGATGGCTGAACTCATCATTCATTGCCACCACCATAATACAATGAACTATAGTTTGATCATTGAGCCACTTCTGATAAGTGTCTCTGACCATGCTACGTACATTTGAAGCTGGCTCCTCGGGTGCTGGATCTGTCAACACATACAAAATCTATTCGTGCTCCAGGATAATTTTAAGCTTTCGATACCAGCTATCGAAATTTGATCCCATCAGTTTATCACTATCTAATAGTGATCGGAGTGACAAGATGGTGGCCACAACTGCAAAAGAAAAAATAAAACCCAATTAGTATATGAATTGATTAAGCCTAAAGACATGGATTTTAGTCTAAAAGTTCTTTCACTATTTTATTTGAATTGATAGCCTCTACCTTCAATTCAAAGAATTACACTAATTTCTTAGTGGATACTAGAATCCACATTGACTGCACATGGGTTCGAGTGTGGCTCAGCCAACCCTTGTGTACCTATGGATAAGTTCTTAACCAATTGTTTTACCAAATAATTTTTAGTATTCAATTTTGCCCCAAACACCTGTTCAATAGGCATGTGGTGCCTCCACTGAAAGTTCTGGTTAGGTCCAACCATTAACATACTAGAATTTAGTGCATCTAATAAATGAGTGATCAGGCCCGAGTGTGGCTCGACCAACCTGACCATTATCAGAAAGATATAACTAAATCAATATATTATGAATGATAATTTGGACAGCCAGATGAGCACCAGACGTGTGGCACCTCCAATGATCATCTAAACTGTGGGACTCATTATCATCCAACTTAATGGGAGGCTATGATCTAGTTATCACCATAACTATTTTATTTTTAAGGATCTAACAATTTTAGAAGATTTAATTAGTGGAATTAAGAGAAGAGAAAAGACTAGATCAATTAATCTTAATCCTCCCACTAACTTCACCAAGTCAGATTAAAGAAGATTAGGCAACAACTGGTCTAGCCAATCAGTCATAAATCCTCCCAATGACTTCACCAAATTATGAAAAGGACTCAAGATAAGTTGAACTAGGAGCACCTAAATCAGTCATACTGATTTCTTAGTTAGCATGGGTGAACTCCAATCATTAAATGATCTAACCAAAATATACTATGTTGGTCAGGTAAGTGAGATCGATGGGAGGGATATACCATTAACTCGATATAGACTTAATCTATGTGAGTAGCTTCCAATTATGACCATCGATCAAAGCTGCCATACTTACTTTAGACACCAACTAATTAGTCATTTTTAATTTGATCAACTTATAGACTTAGATTCGACCACGGAGCTACGATCAAAGTCCATATTAGTCTAATCAAAGATATGGACTTGACTAACTATAACTATTGAAATTGATCAAGAGAAGAAATTGACCCAATCAGAATTAACTTTTAATTAAATTGGATCAATTACTAACATGGTCCATTATCAATGATTTCTAACCCTAGGTCTAACATAGTTAAATAGACTTGACTTGAGTTAACCCATTAACCCATGAATTATGAAATTAATGTCTTAGATCTTTGATTCTTAAATCTAGATCGCTTAATTCTCAATTAAGTTTTGGACTTACATGGGTTCGATTTTGGTGTTTGAAAATAGTTTTTAATTTTGTAAAATATTTTTTACAATCAATCATCTAATGATCAAGACTCTAATTTCAAATCTAATATAATTATTTGAGATCTAAAATAAAATTTTAAAATTTTTTAAATTAATATTTTACAATCCTATTTACCCATTCGATAGGATCTCTTATGATGTGTAGGGTGCTATGCGGTCTTTTCCATGATGATGAACAACGAAAAAAATTTTAAAATTTTATAGTGAAATAATAAAAGATTAAATATTTTAATCTTCTAAATATACCTTAGATCACATTTAAACTATCATTAAAGATCTATGACATAAAAAATTTACATATAAAATATGATATAAAAATAAAAAATTGTATCGATCACATCGATGCTCTGAATTTGATCTAACCTTTAGATCATATTGGTTGAGTTCAGAACTCATCATATTTTTATGGATCGATGATCTTTGCTATTGGTAGGTGTGATATGAAGCTTTCACTAATGTCGAGCAGTCGTATAGGTCGTTCGGCCTCTATAGATCATCCACTCGAAGCCTTAATAGAATCTTCCTTCGCAGGAGTGCTATAGCACTCCCACAAAGGCTCTGGATGGTTGATCCAAGCTCCTTTCTTTAGATCTTTCAGACTCTTCTGGATCTGAAGATGAAGCTTTATGAGGAGATGGTGGTGTGGAAGATTGGATAAGACTTACTCTTATATTTTCTTCTCACAAAACCTAGAGTTGAAACCCTATAACCCATAACTCACGCCCGAGAGGAAGAACACTTCCTCTGTTTCTCTTGCATGGAAGCCCAACCCACTCTTAACTTTTCATGTCCCTACTCTTAGGTTTCTCATACCAAAAATCACTCTTCATCTCACATAAAATTGATCTCCTTTTAAGATTGGTGACCCATGGAAGATAAGGATAAGAAAGAGGTAGTTTCGGTTCAAATTCAAACATTAGTTGATTCTTATCACCAATTTAAATCAAATTTGAATTAAATTTTGAATCAAACTTTATTTTTATCTTATGAACTCAGAGAGAGGTCAACCAATATTAGAATAGTATAAAAGAATTCTCACACAAAAATACTTTATGCATGGAGAAAGGTGGTGGCATGAAGAAGAGAGTCCAACTCAATTTGGACTCTAGATTTTCATTCAAATTCAAATCTATTTGAACTCAAATTTAAATCAATCAATTTTTAATTCAAAAAAATTAGATGAGGACATTGAAAAGTCTTCTGAGAATGAGAAAAATTATATAAAAATATTTCTCACGTGAAAAATAAGAGGGTGCAGAGAAAAGAGATGCAAAAATTTTGAATTCGAATTATTTTCTCATCTAATTAGATTCTTAACCCAACCAAATTAGGTTAAACTCAATTGAATCACTAAATCTAATCTAATTAGATAATAAATAGTTTTGATTAAATTTTAATCAAATTAAAAATTAATCAAGCTCAAGTCCTGATCATATCAAGAATCGAATATCTTTAGCAATTAGGTCATCTTATAACCTAATCGGGTCAAACTAAATTGAATCCAATTCAATTAGATTTGATCCAAAACTTAATGTTCAATCAAATTGATTTAATTAGCAATCAATTACTAATCAATCTTTCTATAATTCATCAATAATTAATAAATTAATTTATTATAACTTTTGCATAGGATTAATCATCAATCGAATTGACTGTTTTACTCTACAATGATTCTTAATCATTGATCAGACACATGATCAGTCAAAAAATTTTTTTGAGTGTGACCCCACAGGTTCAAACCTAAGTCGGTAGTATAAAAATAATCTTCTTGTACCAATCAAAGTGACAATCTAGCAATAATATCTGACGTTCGGATAGGTCAAAAGATTGCAAAGCATCATTCAAGAACCTATTGGCATATGGTTACCGTATAATTCATCCCTTTGACCCAAATACTCAAGGTGACCTAGAGTTTAACTGTCAACCCTGGTATGGTCATCCACATTATATTTTAATTTTTAAAATCCATCACATAGATTACCCAGGTCAAGATTTTACTGAATTAAAATACACTGATACATTAACTCCTACTTATTTAGAGGGGTCAATTCCATTCTAACTCACCTACCGACTTCGCAAGTACTTGATTGTACTCAAAATTTTTTTATGACTAAGTTAAAAATTCAGATAGTCTGACATTAAAGCACAGTGAGTTGCTTGCAAGTCACCATGGTGATCTCAAGTTGGAGGGACACTTATATCCATTTTCTTTGCGAGCTACTCTTGACAGCAGAGTGCTCAACAATTGATCACATTCAGTGAGATGTACTCCTACATCTCACTTGCATGTTATGTCAGTGTCTCTACACTCTTTGGTTAAGAAGACAACCAACATACATGGCACACAACGACCTATACTTAATACAGCTATTGTTCTAATAATAGTATATCATTTGGTCATGAACTTAAGGTTTAAGGACTAAACGATATATCTTCCTATATCGAATCAAATAGTCCTAAAGACTTCATCACATAACAGGAGTTCAAAATAAGATATACACAGTGATGAAAAAATTAAATAATATTTATTAATTCAATAATTTATATACAATTATAATAATAAGCTCAATCATCAACAGACTGACGATTGATTTTAGGACACAATTCTCAACAGAATCTCATATGCCGCGACAGTGGATTCTATAATATATATCATGACATGTACGAGATCAGATGTGGCATACTCATTAGGAGTAGTGAGTAGATACTAATTAGATCCATATGAGAACCATTAGAATATTGCAAAAATCATCCTTAAGTATTTGAGAAATACTAAGGATCAGTGGCTCATTTATGAAGAATCTGACTTGAAACTTATCAGATATACTGATTTTAATTTTTAGTTAGATCGTGATGATAGCAAGAGCATGTCAAGATACATCTTTACCATTTATGGTGGAGCTGTCTGCTGAAAAAATTTCAAGCAGCACACTGTGGCCGACTTAATATGCGAGGTGGAGTATATTGCAGCATCTGATGCTGCAAAGAAAGCTGTGTGGCTAAGAAAGTTTATCACTAAGCTTGGAGTGGCACCCTCCATTGATAGTCCAATTCTGCTTTATTGTGACAATACTGGATCCATAACTCAGGCAAAGGAGTCGAAAGCACATCAACGGACGAAGCATATTCTGCATCGCTACCACTTTGTCCAAGAGATTATGGATTGAGGTGATGTCAACCTTCAGAAGATTGATGGAAAGGAGAACTTGATTAACCCATTCACTAAAACCCTTGAAGTAAAGGAGTTCGAAGATCACAAAATGAAGATGGATATATGATACTATCCCGATTGGCTTTAATACAAGTGAGAATTATTGAAAAATATGTCTCAAAATTAATTGTCAGTCTGTTGACAATTATGCTAATTGATGTAATTGTATATGAATTAATTAATAAAATATTTATTTGATAATTTTTATCATAAGTGTGTACATCTTCTATATCAGACTTCTGTGTTATGATGAAAGTCCTTAAGACTATTTTAAATTGATAAAAGAGGATTTATCATTTAGTCTTTAAATAAGTTTGTGACTAAATGATATGCAATTATTAGGATGATAGATATATCAAGTATAGATCGTTGTGTGCCATATAGATTGTTTGTCCTCTTAACCAAAGAGTGTGGAGATGCTGGTATGGCATGTATATGAAATATAGGAGTACATTTCACTGAACGTGACCAACTCTAGAATTCTCTGCTGTCAAGAGTTATTCCAAAGGGATATGGATATGTATCCCTCCGACCTGAGATCACCAGAGTGATTTGCAAGCAACTCACTGTGTTTTGATGTCAGACTATTTAAATTTTTAATTCAAGATTGAAAGGTTTTTAGATGCAGTCATATACTTGTGGAGTTGGTATGTGAGTCAAGATGAAATTACCACTCTAAAAGATTGGAGAGAATGCTCTGCATTTCAATTAGTAATACCTTGGCTAGGGCAATCCTTATGAGGAATCATAGGATTTATTAGATTGAGACACATAATAGATGTACTGTTAAGAGTTGACAGTTTAAACTCTAATTTATCTGAGCATCAAGGGTCAAAGGGATGAATTATATGGTAACTGTTCCAAGTAGGTTCTCGTGTTGCTTTGTATACATTCGGCCTATTCGGACGACGGGTACCATTGCTAGATAGTTACTCCAATTGGTATAAGAATCTATTCCTGTGCTACTGACTTAGGTTCAAACCTATAGAATCATACACATTAAAATTTTTTTCTTTGATTAGATGGCTGATTTGAAGTATCCCACTAGACTGGGACTCTAGTGCAGAGTCCCACTGGATGGAAACTCTACTGAAGAGTCCCACTGGATGGGGACTCTGGTGAAAGTTTCACTGGATTGGGACTCTATCATTAATGAAAGATTAGTTAGTAATTAGATCACTAATTAGCTTAATTTGATTAAGCATTAAAATCTGGATCAAATCTAATCGAATTAGATTCAATCAGGTCAGGTCCGATTAGGTTATGAGATGACCTAATCAGTAAGGGAGAATTGATTCTGATTTGATTGGATCTATAGCTTAATTAATTTACTAATTTTATCAAATTTAATTAAGATTATAAGAGCCTAATTAGATTAAATTTATTATATTTTATTTGGATCTAATTGGATTGGGTTTGAAAGAAATCCAATTGGTTAAACCCTAGAGTCCCAAATGAATGGGACTCTCTCCCTTGCGCCACCCAGAAAGACTCATGCCTTTTCTCATCACACAAACTTAGTTTGTGCATGAGAAAACTAGAAGTTAACACCCTTTTTGTCATCCTCTTTGGATTGGATTAGGTTTATTTTAAGTTGGATTCAAAATGTTTGAATTTAAGCCTAAAACTTTATCCTTATCCTCCCACACACCGGCATCTTATGAAGGACCCTAATTTGTGTGACAAAAAGGAAGAGCTCCCATATGTTTTCCACACCCAAAATCTTTTGGTAGGTCCCTCTTTAAGTTAGATAAGGATGAGAATAATTTGAAGTTAAATTGAAATTCAATATGGTTTGAATTACAACAAACTCTAGCTCTTATCCTATCTAATCTGATGATGCCGGCAACCATAAAAATGCTTGATTTTTGTGCACCAATCACTCTCTAATTTTTATCATGAGATACCAAAGGAAAAGAGGGGCTGAATATTCTTTTTGGGATGTGAGGCTTGGAGTGGGTTCATACCATCTTGGCATGTACAAAGGAGGAGATCGATCTCCTCTCGAGTGAGAGATCTAGAACTGTTCTAGGATTTCTGGATATGGGAAGAATTAAAAGAGAAGAGAGTCTTCATCTAATTTTTCTCCACCATCTAGCATCCTCCTCTGATCTATCTTTGATATTGGAAAGGTCTGAGCGATCAAAGAAGAAGATCAAATCAGATCTGCCATCAGAAGCCGACTGCGTGAGCTAGCACTACCATGGAGGGCTAATCGATCCGAGGACTTCGTGTGGACCATCCGTAGAGATCGGATGCTTATGCGGCTATGAGCAACCAGAGAAAATTTCTAGATCCATATTCACAATCATGGAGTTCGACTACCCATGCTCAGGTATTGGGTTCGGAACCCTTATAGTAGTAGATTAGATCTATTATTGAATGTTGATTTTTGGTTCACATGCTTATTATTTTAGATTTAGATTTTTATGCATATAAATTTATGTCATAGATCTATTTGTAAGAATTTTAAGATTAGATCTTATACATATATTTATAGATTAAATAGTTTAATCTAATATTCTTTTGTTGCAAAAATTTTTAAATGCTTGCATGAAACCCCTGTACATCCCAACAGCCACATCCATATGAGGCATCCCAAAATTTTTTAGTTTTTGTGATGGCGTGAGAAAGAAATCAAATCTCTCTCATGCCTTCCAAAAATTCCAACGCACATGAGGAATAAGTTTTGGCGCCACCCATCTTTCCATACAAAATGGATCTCTTTCCTTCTTATATCCTTATTTTTGATTTGAATCGAATTCAAATTAGGAAAGGGATAAGATGAACGACTCATAAAGAGTGCCACCCACCCTCTTTGTGCCCTCCTTTCTTATACCCAAAAGATCTCATGCAAAACCTCTTTTTGCATGTAGAAAATGGCATGGGTCCAAGGCATGCACAAGGGAGAGAGAGTCCCTGCTGGCTAGGACTCTTCATTTCTAATTTGATTCCAAATCAAATTAAATATGGTTTGAAACCAATGAGAAAAAAGAACCTAATCTAATTAAGAACCCAACTATCTCAATAAATTTCTAATCAAATTAGGAATTAACTGAATCCAAGTCCTGATCAAATCAGGAACAAGTTTCTCTCACAATTAGGCTTTGATCAAATCAAACCTAATCTAAGTGAAACTGAATTCAATTCAGTTAAACTTGATCCAAAACTCTTTGCTCAATCAAATTAAGTCAATTAGCAATACAATTGCTAATAAATCCTCCATTTATAGTAGAGTCCGAGTCTAGTGGGACTCTCCTCCAAAGTTCTAGTCCAGTGGGACTCTTCACTGGAGTTCCAATCCAATTGGACTCTTCAACCATCCGATTAGATTGAATCTTCTAATGTATGTGACCCCATAAGTTTGAACCTAAGTTGGTAGCATAGGAATAATTTTTTATACTAATCGATGTAACCATCTAGCAATAAGACCCAACATCCGGATAGGTCGAAAGATTGCAAAGCAATATTCTAGAACTTACTGATAGATGGTTACTATATAATTCATCCATTTGACCCTAATGCTCAAGGTGACTTAGGGTTTAACTGTAAATCCTAATATAGTCTACCATATTATATTTCAACCTTTCAAATCTATCACATGAATTATCCTGGCCAAGATTTTACTAAATTAAAATACACCCATGCATTAACTCCTATTTATTCAGAGGGATCAATCTCATTTTGACTCACGCACTGACTTGATAAGTACTTATCTGCATCCAGAAATCTTTCATCACTGAATTAGAAATTCTGATGGTCTAGCACCAAAGTACAATGAGTTGCTTATAAGTCACCATGGTGATCTCAGATCAAAAGGATACTTATACCCATACCCATCATAAGCTACTCTTGACAGCAAAGTGTTCAAGAATTGATCACGTTCAGTACGAATGTACTCCTATATTCCACCTGCATGCTATACCAGTATCTCTACACTCTTTGGTTAAAAGGATAACTAATCCGTATGGCACACCAGGACCTATATTTGATATTGCTATCATCCTATTAACAGCATATCATTTGGTCGTAAACATATTTTAAGGACTAAATAATAAATCTTCCTTTATTGATTAAATATAGTCCTAAGGACTTCATCACAATATAGGAGTTCAAAGAAGATAGACAAAATATGATGAAAAAGTCAAATAATTTTTATTAATAAAAATTTATATATAATTTATAAATATAAGTATTATCATCAACAAACTAACGATTGGCTTTGGAACATAATTTTCAACAACTTTCACTTGGATTAAACCCAATCGGTATAGTATCATATACCCATCTTTGACTTGTGATCATTAAACTCCTTGATTTTGAGAGCTTTAGTAAATAAATCAGCTAGGTTCTCTTTTTCATCGATCTTTTGAAGGTCGATGTCACCTCGATCTATGATCTTCCAGATAAGGTGATAGCGACATAGAATATACTTGATGCACTGATAGGACTTCGGCTCCTTGGCTTGAATAATGGCTTCAGTGCTGTCATAGTATAATAGGATAGGACCATCGATGGAGGGTGCCACTCTGAGCTCATCGATGAACTTTCATAGCCACACAGCTTCCTTCGCTGCATCAAATACCGTGATATACTCCATCTTGCAAACAGAGTTAGCCATAACATCTGCTTGAAATTTTTTCAATAGATTGCTCCACCATTCAGGGTAAAAATATATCCTGACACACTTTTGCTATCATCATGGTCTGATTGAAAACTAGAGTCGGTGAACTCCACTAGTTTCATGTCAGTTTCATCATAAACAAGCCACTAGTCCTTAATATTTCTTAAATACTTAAGGATGGTCTTTACGACATTTCAGTGATTTTTTTCTAAAGTAGACTGGTATCTACAAACTATTCTTAGTGAGTATGTCACGTTTGATCTTATACATGTCATGACGTATATTATAGAATCCACTATCGAAGCATATAAAATTTTACTCATACGCTCTCTCTCTTGAAGAGTTGTCAGACAATCTTTTTTCGAAAAAAAAATTTCATGACCTAGCAGAAGATAGCCTTTTTTAGAATTCTCCATGCTGAACTATTTCAGCACGGTGTCTATGTACGTAAATTGGGACAATCCAAGCAATCTTTTTGATCTATCTCCATAGATCTTCATCCCAAAGATATAGGATACTTCTCCCAGATCCTTCATAAAGAACTAAGACGATAACCAAACTTTTATTCCTTGTAATGTCGAGATGTCATTTTTGATTAAGAGAATATCATCCACATATAGAATAAGAAATACAAGAATAGAGTTGTTTATCCTGTTAGAAAATATGTCTCAAGATTCGATCCACACTAAGCCCACAATAAGGTCCAGGATGACAAACGGAGTCCAACGAGCCTAAGAACAGTCTAAACAGAGTCCAAATGATGAAGATACATACGAAAGAAGCTTAAAGCAGATGGCACGATACACGAAGTAATGGAGGTCGATGATAGCGTAATCGGGCCCAATGGACACACACACGTAGGTGGACCAAGTGTGAGCATGCTCACGGGTCGGCCAAGCATGTGGACGAGCACACAGGCCCAGCACCCTGCATGGTCCATCGTGGACTGCAGGGTGCTGGGCGGTCCATGGAGGCCACATTAATCGATCACGTGGTCCACACTAGGTCCACGAGCATTTTTGCATGATCTGATGGCTCTGAAGCAAGCCGTTCATGATCGAACGATTGAAGATGACTGCAAACATGATCAAGCTCGATCTGAGGTGATAGTGCATGATTGGATGGCTCTGGTGTGAGCCAGTCATGATCAGACGGCCACGGATGGTTCTAGAGTTAATTGGGACTCAATATTCTTAGTGTAACAATTTTTTTGAGATTTTGGAGCTTATATAGCTCCAATTGATGAGCCGTTTATTATGTTGGATAGTTGGTGACATCCAAGAGGTGCAAAAAGGCTTCAAGAAAGGTTTCAGAGAGCTTTTGTGAGGGTTTTAGAGCTTCTTATTGAGAGACTCTTGTATAAGGGTTGAGTTTTAAGATCCTCTTATATTGGTTGTATTTTATTCTCTCATAGTGAAGCTTGCCCGTCTTGTGGAGGTAGGCTTGAGGTCGATCCACATATTTGTATTGTGTTTCTTATTTTATTTTTTTTCTTTCTATTGCATCGGTTGGTACCGAATCCTGTACAATAATTGATATCAGAGCAAGATGGTACCAGAGCAGAGGTTGCGGCGGTGGTGATCAAGATAGAAGATAGAGAAGATGAGCTCAGTCAAGGTGGAGATTAACAGATTTGATGGAAAGAATAATTTCTCCTTGTGATAGATGAGGGTGAAGGATGTGCTCATCCAATAAGGGTTGATCGATGCTCTCTTGTGCGAGGAGAAACCAACTACCATAGAGGTACAGGATTGGAAGTTGCTCCAGATATAGGTGGTGAGTATGATCCATTTGTACCTAGCGAATGAGATGGTGATTCATGTGCTTGGTGAGACTTCTCTGATGATGCTGTAGTCGAAGCTCGAGGAGTTGTATATGGTGAAGTCTCTCACCAACACCCTCTTCCTTTGGAGGCAG
The DNA here is from genome assembly GCF_000442705.2 of Elaeis guineensis. NCBI lineage: Eukaryota > Viridiplantae > Streptophyta > Magnoliopsida > Arecales > Arecaceae > Elaeis > Elaeis guineensis. The sequence continues at coordinate 53,295,756 of NC_026002.2, read as the reverse complement.
TTCTACCAACTATGGATGACTGAGAGACAGAGCGTGCAGGAGCATCTCAGTCACTTCTAGAAGATGCTCACCGATCTTCTCAGCATTAGCGAGAAAGTTGAGGAGAAGATCAGGGTGCTGATCTTTCTAGCATTGCTTCCCCCTTCGTATGAGTCCTTGTTGACTGCTCTTCTAGCGGAGAAGAGTACCATTAAGATGGATGAGGTCACCATGGTGATTCTTCAAAATGAGGTTCTTAGGAGGGAGAACCTAGCTTCGAGCTCAAGCAATAGCTCAACTTTGGTGGTTTCTGGAGGAGTAGGAGGCGGCAGACACAGCGACAGGAGATCGTGATGAGGGCGGTCCAAATTTAGGATGAGAGACATGAGCAAGATCAGATATTATTGATGTGATGAGTTGAGATATCTAGCCAGAGATTGCCCTCAATTTAAGGATCGGATGAGGGCTAATATAGCGATGGCCAGTAGCGAGTCAGAGGATGATATCCTGGAGATATCTAATGAGGTATCTACTTCTTTTCAGTAGTGGATTTTAGATTCTGCATGTACCTATCATGTATGTTGCAGAGAGGAGCAGTTCGACTCCTTAAAGAGTAGTGAGGGCATTATTTATCTATCGATGGATCGAGCTATGCGATCAGAGGCATAGGGACGGTCAGCTGGAGGATACATGATGGTATAGTGAGAAGATTGAGAGAGGTCTGATACATATTCGATTTTTGATAGAATCTTATCTTACTTAGCAAACTAGATTCGAGAGGCTATAGAACGGTAGCTGGTAGAAAAATCCTGTAGGTGTTATGTGGTGATAGGATTATTCTGAGGAAGAAGAAGAGGACATGAGGATATTACTACCTGATAGGGAGCCCAATGCGAGGTGGAGCTTCAAGAGCCAGGAGGAGCTCAGTGTGGGGTGGAGCTCCTGGATCGGGTACTAGATGAGAGACTAGGGAGGATGAGAGGTGACATCATAGAGTGAAGTTCCTATTACCGCAGAAGACTTCTCCAAACAGGTCTTTGGTCAGAGAAGACACAACCTATGATGGAGGTGGGATCGAGTAGCCTAGCTTGATTCCCATGTTTGCCCATCCATGAGATAGTAGGCATGCCCTAAGGCATGGGGGTGAGATGGATCATAAGCTCTCAAAGATAGGTGGAGGCCGAATATTGAGTCCAGGTAGAGATTGTTAGGAAATATGCCTCAAGATTCGATTCACACTGAGCCCACAGTGAGGTTCAGGATGATGAATGGAGTCCAACAAGCCCAAATGGAGTCCAGATGATGAAGATATGCATGAAAGAAGTTTGGAGCAGATGGCACAGCATACGAGGTGGTGGGGACCGACGGTGGGCCGACGGAGGCCGGCGGCAGTGCAGTCGGGCCTGGTGGATGCATGCGCATTCTCAGGCATGTGCGGCTCAGTGCACGAGTGGGCCTAGTGTGGGCTAGCCAAGCATGTGCATGGGCGCCCAGGCCCAGTGCCCTGCATGGTCCACCATGGACCGTAGGGTGCTGGGCAGTCCATGGAGGCCATATGAATTGATTATGTGGTCCACACACGATCCACGGGCATTTTTGCACGATCCAATGGCTCTGGAGTGAGCCATTCATAATCGGATGGCTGAGGATGACTCTGGGCATGATGAGGCTTGATCTAAGGCTATAGTGCACGATCGGATGGCTCTGATGCGAGCCGATCATGATCAGACGGCCATGGATGGTTCTAGGGTTGACTGGAACTCAGTATTCCTAGTGCAACAGTGTTTTTGAAATTCTGAAGTCTATATAGCTTCGATTGATAAGCTGTTTGTTGCATTGGATTGCTGGTGACATCCTGAAGGTGCAAAAAAGCTTTAGGAGAGATTTTAAAGAGCTTTTGTGAGGATTTTGAGGCTTATTATTGAGAGACTCTTGTACAAAGATTGAGTGGTGAGATCCTCTTATATTGATTGTATTTTATTCTCTCAGCATTGGCAAGAAAGTTGAGGAGAAGACTAGGGCACTGGTCTTGCTAACATCGCTTCTCCCTTCATATGAGTCCTTGGTGACTACTCTTCTGATAAGAAAGAGTACCATCAAGATGGATAAGATCACCATGGTAATTTTCTAGAATGAGGTTCTCAGGAGGGAAAACTGTGCTTCAAGCTTTGGCGGCAACTCAGCTTTGGTGGTTTCTAAAGGAGCAGGAGGCGACAGATAGAGTGACAGGAGATTACGATAAGGACTGTCCAAGTCCAGAATGAGAGACCTGAGCAAGATCAGATGTTATCGATGTGACGAGTTGGAGTATCTAGTCAGAGATTGCCCTCAACTAAAAGATCAGATGATGTCTACTACAACGACGGTTAGTAGCGAGTCAGAGGATGATATCCTGAAAATATTTGATGAGGTATCTACTTTTTTTCAGTAGTAAATTTTAGATTCTGTATGTACCTATCATGTATGTTGGGTATAAAATACCCCTCGATCAAAGTTCATGACGGGAGTGACCCTCCGAGGATCCAACTGACTTTCAACCTCCGGTAACATCTCTTCAAACCTCCCAGGTGGCCGAGCCCCGCCGCACTCCCAAGTTTTGCCGATGGGCAGGACCCCGCCAGCATCGACCGGATTCTTCACGACGTCCAGACTCCTACGGGAGCCGAACCTCACCCACGACTTCACCTGCAGGCTCCGCCTGGGCTCCTACGGGAGCCGGACTCCACCCACGACTCCAGCTGCAGGTAAACTTCGTCCGGACTCCTACGGGAGCCAGACTTCATCCCTGACTCTAATTGCAGGTAAGCTTCGTCCGGACTCCTACGGGAGTCGGACCTCGCCCACGACGTCACTTGCAGGCTCCGCCCGGACTCCTACGGGAGTCAGACTCTGCCCATGACTCCAGCTGCAGGTAAAGTTCGTTCGGACTCCTACGGGAGCCGGACTTCGTCCCTGACTCCAATTGCAGGTAAGCTTCGTCTGGACTCCTATGGGAGCCGGACCTCACCCACGACTTCACCTGCAGGCTCCGCCCGGGCTCCTACGAGAGCCAGACTCCACCCACGACTCCAGCTGTAGGTAAACTTCATCCGGACTTCTATGGGAGCCGGACTTCATCCCTGACTCCAGCTGCAGGTAAACTTCGTCCGGACTCCACGGGAGCCGGACTTCGTCTCTGACTCTAATTGCAGGTAAGCTTCGTCCGGACTCCTATGGGAGCTAGACCTCGCCCACGACTTCACTTGCAGGCTCCACCCGGACTCCTACGGGAGCCAAACTCTGCCCATGACTCCAGCTATACGTAAACTTCGTCCGGACTCCTACGGGAGCCGGACTTCGTCCCTGACTCTAATTGCAGGTAAGCTTCGTCCGGACTCCTACGGGAGCCGGACCTCGCCCACGACTTCACCTGCAGGTTTCGCCCGGGCTCCTACGGGAGCCGGACTCCGCCCATGACTCCAGCTATAGGTAAACTTCGTTCGGACTCCTACGGGAGCCAAACTTCGTCCCTGACTCTAATTGCAGGTAAACTTCGTCCGGACTCCTACAGGAGCCGGACTTCACTACCAATTTCAATTGCAGGTAGACTTCGCCCGAACTCCTATAGGAGCCAGGCTTCGTCTCCAGCCCCAGCTGCGGGAAGACTCCGTCCGGGCTCCTATGGGAGCCAGACTTCGTCCCTGACTTCAGCTGAAAGAAGACTCCATCTGGGCTCCTGCGAGAGCCAGGCTCCAAGCTCCTCTCAGACGGATGGCTAGCCACCTCTCTCCAGCTACAGACTCCAACCAAACTTCAGCCGACAAGTCTGGACTCCCTGGCAGGCCATGGTAACGGCCACGATTCTGCTCCACTCCCTTCGATGAATCCTACGCGGCTCCATTACTCCCTGCGGTGGATCCTACGCAGCTCCATTACTCCCTGGCAGGCCGCAGTAACGGCCACAGTACTGCTCCACTTCCTGCGATGGATACCATGCGATTCTTTCATCCCCTGGCAAGTCACGACAACGGACGTCGCTCCACTCCCTGCAGCAAACTCCACGTGGCACGCTTCAATGATAGCCACGGGTCTACTCCACTACTCTTCGCAACAAACTCCGCCTGACCCTGGGCAACCCATTATCGGACGGTTACAGATGTCGCTATTAGCTTGCTGCCCCCTCCATCTATAAAAGGGGACCCCAGATACGTTATTCTCTAAGCTCTCATTTTTTACCTAGAAACTCTGCTAAAATTTTCATTCGAGTACTCTATTCTTGTTGAGGCAGAGAGCTGACTTGAGCATCGGAGGGTCTTGCCGGAGCAACCCTACCTCCGATTTAGACTTCTTTTGCAGGTCCCGACGGTGACCGCAACCCCCACAACTCTAGCTTCTCCGACGTAGGCGGATTTTTGCACCAACAGGATTGACGCTAGAAGGAGGGCGCGTGTCTTCACAGTACCCTTATTCTTAAAGGAGTGCTCAACGGAACCGTCTCTGGTCATCTTCTCCGACATCCGCTCCTCCCTCCCCCCACTAGATCCTCGCCCAATGGCTTCTCGTGAAGCATCCGCACGGCAACCCACGGCCTCCGCAGCCAGATCTCAGGCTCCAATCTCGCCTCTGGTTTCTCGGGCTCCACATCCTCCAGCTATGGTCGCCGGCACGGAGTGGTCGGATAATCGACCTCCGATGGATTTCGCCAACACCTTCTCAGGAGGATCTCGGCAGGAAGCAACCAACGTACTGGCCGTACCCCCCAAGCGACAAAAGATTGAGGAGCCCATAACCTTTACCGAAGAAGATGCTCAGGGGGTTCAATTCCCCCATAACGACGCGGTTGTAGTTTCCTTGAATATAGCAAATTACGACGTCCGCCGCATTCTTGTCGACAATGAAAGCTCGACCGATATTTTGTTCTACGACACCTTTTCAAGAATGTCCATCCTTGACGGTCATTTGAGGTCGATTAGCTCCCCTCTGGTAGGGTTTATCGGCGATGCTGTTTCGATGGAGGGAATAATAACTTTGACCGTGGCCGCAGGTCGATATCTAAGGCAATCCAGGGCTCTGGTGAATTTTCTGGTGGTGAAGGCACCGTCAGCCTACAACGCAATCCTCGATCGGCCTGGCCTCAATGCTCTCCGAGCCATTGTGTCAACCTACCATTTGAAGTTGAAATTCTCCACCAACCAAGGGATCGGAGAAGTCCGAGGGGACCAAGCCCTGGCCAGACATTGCTACAATATAGCTTTGCAAAGAAGCGACCAATCTGACCCCTGTCCAGTCGATGGACTGGATGCTCGCGACGACCTCACTGAAGAGAGGGGCGTTCCAATTGAGGATCTGGTACCGATCCTGTTGAACGACGGGAGTGCGGAGCATGTAGCGATGATCGGTTCCAACTTGGGGGAGGAGGTGCGGACGCGTCTCATTGATTTTTTACGAAAGAATGCAGACGTTTTCACTTGAGTTCCAGCAGACATGCCGGGGATTGACACGGAAGTCATGGAGCACCGCCTGGCCGTCGATCCGAAGCATCGACCGACGAAAGAAAAAATCTGAGATCATGCGCCAGAGAGGCAGAAGGTGATAGCCGAGGAAGTGGACAAGCTCCTTAAAGCCGGATTCATTAGGGAAGTCAATTATCCTGATTGGATTTCCAACATTGTCCTAGTCAAAAAAGCAAACAGCAAGTGGAGGATGTGCATAGACTTCAAAAAGCTGAATAAGGCCTGCCCAAAGGACAACTATCCCCTCCCCAGAATCGACCAACTGGTGGATGCGACCTCGGGCCATGAGCTCCTCACCTTCATGGATGCATTCTCCGGCTATAATCAAATCAGGATGGCACCGGAAGACCAAGAAAAGACCGCTTTCATTACTAATCGTGGCCTTTACTGTTACAGGGTCATGCCTTTCGACCTCAAAAATGCAGGCGCAACCTACCAGCGGTTGGTGAACAAAATCTTCAAGGAGTAGATCAGCCGCAATATGGAGGTCTACGTGGATGACATGCTCGTAAAAAGCAAATCTTCTATGGACCATGTCGCCGACCTTGAGGAGACCTTTGACGCTCTCCGAAAATATAAAATGAAGCTGAACCCGACTAAATGCACTTTCGGAGTAACCTCGGGAAAGTTCCTGGGCTTCATGGTGTCGGGGCATGGGATTGAAGCCAATCCAGAAAAAATTTGCACCATCCAGGAGATGGCCGCCCCAAAGTCGATAAAAGAGGTTCAGCACCTTATAGGGAGGGTAGCAGCCCTGAATCGCTTCGTTGCAAGGTCGGCCGAACGGTGCTTACCCTTCTTTCAAACCCTCAAGCAGTCGAAGAACTTCTGTTGGATCTCTGAGTGCCAACAGGCGTTCGAAGAACTAAGGAGCTACCTCGGCTCACCCCCGCTGTTGGCAAAGTCGGAGCTTGGGGAGGAACTATTTTTATACCTGGCGGTCTCTCCCATGGCTCTCGCAGCTGTCCTTGTCAAAGAAGAAGCGAAAGTCCAACGGCCGATCTACTACGTCAGTCGCGCGTTGAGAGACGCCGAGACCAGGTATACCAAATTAAAAAAACTGACTTACGCCTTGTTGATTGCAGCCCGGAGGCTCCGACCCTACTTTCAAGGGCACACCGTAACGCTGCTCACCGACCAACTGATCAAGGCAATTTTGCACCGGACGGATGCCTCCGGGAGGATGGCAAAATGGGCGATCGAGCTCACAGAATTTGACATCAACTATCGACCCCGGGCAGCAGTGAAGGCCCAAATATTGGCAGATTTCGTAGTGGAGTATACTATCCCAGAGGAGGTCGAACCCGAACAAGGCGAAGTTGATGGCCTGAAGCCCCGACCGAACTCCCCCAAAGAAGAAGCAGATCCCTCTGATCGCTTTTGGGCCCTCTATGTGGACGGGTCCTCCAACATGTCAGGTGCAGGTGCGGGCCTGATCTTGATCAGTCCGGAGGGAATCATCGCAGAGTATGCTTTGCATTTTGAGTTCCCCACAATGAACAATGGAGCGGAATATGAAGCTCTAATTGCAGGACTGAGGATTGCCAAAGAGCTGGGAGTAGATTGGCTCTAGGTCCACAGCGACTCTCAACTGGTAGTGGGACAAGTCAACAAAAATTACGAAGCGCGGGAGGACAGCATGGCTAAATACCTTGAAAGGGTAAAGGAGCTCATCCCTGCCTTCAACAACTTCAACATCAGACAAATTTCGAGGTTGGAAAATACCAGGGCTGACCTTCTCTCCAAGCTGGCAACATTGGCTCCGGCTGAATTGCCCAAAGGCATTCTTTTTGAAGTTCTAAAGTGCCCGAGTACAGAAGAATCGCGGCCTGTGATGGAAATTGACCATGAGCCCAGCTGGATCGACCCACTGATAACCTATCTCAGAGATGGGGTTCTCTCCCTGGATGCGAAAGAGGCTCGGAAGCTCAGAAATCAAGCCTCTTGATACATCCTTTATGAGGGCAAGTTGTACAAGAGATCATACTCTTTGCCCCTTTTGAAATGTCTCTGGCCTTCAGAAGCTGACTACGCCTTGTGGGAGGTGCACGAAAGAATCTGCGAAAACTATTTGGGGGCTAGATCTTTATCCCACAAGTTGCTCCACCAAGGATATTACTGGCCGACAATGCATCACGATTCGATTGAATATGTCAGAAAGTGTGATCGATGCCAGAGATATGCCAATATCCAGAGACAACCCGCCACCGAGCTTACACCCTTGAGTGCCCCATGGCCTTTTGCGCAATGGGGGATGGACATCCTTGGCCCCTTTCCCATGGCGTCGGGGCGGAGTTAGTTCCTCCTTGTAGCGATCGACTACTTCACCAAATGGGTTGAAGCCGAACCACTAGCAAAACTCACAGAAGCAAAAGTGCAAGATTTCATCTGGAAGTCGATCGTATGCAGGTTCGGTCTGCCTAGGACCCTAATTACTGATAATGGATGGCAATTCGCGGGAGCAAGCTTCGTCGAATTCTGTGAAGATCTAAACATCTCCCATAACTTCACATCAGTAGCCCATCCTCAGGCGAACGACGAAGCTGAGGTGACTAATAGAACCCTTCTGCAGGGGATTAAGACAAGGCTCGAAAAGGCGAAGGGAACTTGGGCGGACGAACTTTATCATGTGCTGTGGACATATCGAACTATCCAAAGACTGCCCACAGGGGAGACCCCCATTTCCTTAGCCTTCGAAATGGAAGCCGTCATCCCAATTGAGCTTAAACTCCCATCGACACGAGTCGTGGCATTCGCGAACATCAAAATTCGGAAGGTCTTAAAGCCAACCTCGACCTGCTGGAAGAAAGGCAGGAGGTAGCTCAGGTTCGAATGGCAGCCTACAGACAGAAAGTCGCTCGCTATTACAACTCCCGGGTCAAGAACAAAGTCTTTAAAGCAGGAGATCTAGTGCTTCAACGAGCCGCTGTCTCGCAACCTCAGGATCGAGGGAAGCTCTCTCCAAACTGGGAAGGCCCGTATGAGGTCAAAGAAGTAGTCCGGCCCAAAACTTATTATCTTAAGGAGCTCGGAGGAGCCGACCTCCCACGATCATGGAGCTCGAAAAACTTATGGATGTACTACCAATAACTTTATCTTAATTAAAAGTTATATATCTACATGTCTCCCCCCTTTTTGGTGCTATCTTACATCGACAAGACAGTCCAAACAAACTGTATCAGAAGCAAGAGGGGAACCTCGACAAAGTCGAAGGCCCAGTTCTCTTTAGACTGGATGGGGGGAGAGGCCCTGCAATGCCCATATGCACCCCCACAGCCCTGTTAGGGACAGGAGGAGAACCTCGCCCTAACTTGAGCAAAGTCGAAGGCCCGGTTCTCTTTAGACCAGATGGGGGAGAGGCCCTGCAACGCCCATATGCGCCCCCACAGCCCTTTTAGGGACAGGAGGAGAACCTCGACTTAACTTGAGCAAAGTCGAAGGCCCGGTTCTTTAGACCGGATGGGGGGAGAGGCCCTGCAATGCCCATATGTGCCCCCACAGCCCTGTTAGGGACAGGAGGAGAACCTCGTCCTAACTTGAGCAAAGTTGAAGGCCCGATTCTCTAGACCGAAAGGGGGGAGAGGTCCTGCAACACCCATATGCACCCCCACAGCCCTGTTAGGAACATGAGGAGAACCTCGCCCTAACTCGAGCAAAGTCGAAGGCCCGATTCTCTTTAGACCGGAAGGGGGGAAGGGCCCAGCAACGCCCATATGTACGCCTACGGCCGTGTTAGAGACAAGAGGAGGACCTCGTCCTAACCAGAGCTGAAACCTGTTACGACAGAAATAGGGAAAGGACCTCGTCCTGGCATCAATTAAAGTCTGGTCGTTCAAGATCAGGAGAGAAAAAGGGGGGACCTTCCCCAGCGGCCCCTTCGCAATAAGACTCCGTCCGGACTCCTACGAGAGCCGGACTTCATCCCCGGCTTCGGCCGCCGGTAAACTCCATTCGGACTCCCACGGGGGTCGGACTCCGTCTCCAACCTTAATTGCGGGAAGGCTACACTCGGACTCCTACGGGAGCCGAGCTCCGCCCGCGACTTCACTTACAGGTGAACTCCATCCGGACTCCTATGGGAGCCAGACTTCATCCCTGACCTTGATTGCAGGTAGATTTCATCCGGATTCCCATAGGAGCCAGCCTCCATCCCCAGCTCCAGCTACGGGAAGACTCCATCCATACTCTTAAGAGGAGCTGGAACCTCGTCCCCAACTTCGACCATTGGTAAGTTCTGTCTGGGAGCCAGATTTTGCCTCTGACTTCAACCACCGATAAACTCCGTTCGGACTCCCACGGGAGCCGGACTCCACCCTGACTTCGCTTACGGGAGCCAAACTCCCGTAGCCCCACCAAGAACGGAGGAAAAATTTCAAACGAAAAAGAAAAAGGGAGGGGCTAAAAAGGAAGGCGATGGACCACGTCAGTGACGAATGGAAAACAAACAGCATCGAAGACGCAGAGAACCCCATCTCAGCAAGGATTTGGGTTCTTAGCAAGGACCCCGGCTCTCAAGGAAGCTCTCAGCACGAGCCTGAGATGAGGCTTCCTCGGGGTGACGAAAGATCAGACCTCCGAGCCCGAGCCCTGATGGGGGGTGCCAAACCCGAGCGGCTCCGGACAAATCTGCGGCCATGGACGAAAAGGATGGATCGATACGATGGCAATCGGGTGCCTCCAAACGACGCAAAGGCCGAAAAGAAGCTCGGCAAGCAACAATTCAACACATGAGCATAAGAGGTAGCAGAAATTTCCCTTCTCATATTATTCATCTAATATACATTACAGAGCCATTAGTTGAAGGAGAAGGACAACTGAAAGGTGAGCCGACGTGACCACTACCGGCAACCTATGGACGACATCAAAAAAAAAAAAAAAAAAAAGAAAGGGGGAGAGAAGAGAAAAGAGAGAAAGAATAAGAGAAGTAAAGAGAAGGGAATACAACCACAGCAATGGTAAAGAAAGGAAGTTCAGCAGACACCAATTCGGTGCAAAGCGTAAATGAAGTAACAAAATCTCCTTCTCATTTCTCGATGTACGTTACAAGACCCGGAGGGCCAGAAAAAAATTACAAGACTCGAAAGGGATACATCGGGGGCTACTTCGAGCTGTAGACTTCTCTTCCCGGTTCTATCCTTTCCAGCAGCATTTTCCAGCATGTGTGACAAGCCTCTCGGCTCTCACCCCCCGCCTCATTCCGCTCCACCTCCGAAATCCCAACCCTAGGGGGAAAAGGATGGGATAGATTCTAGGGGGCAGCAAGGGCAACGGCAGCGGCGACGACGACCTGTTTCAAGAAGAACCGGAGTTACCCCGGAGACAGCAATGGCGCCAGAGATATGCACCATCACCGGATGCTCCATGACAACCACCATCCTAGGCATTCCGGCAAGGTCGACATGCGCTATTTCCACCATCCCCGCAACAAGTTTTACTGCCCCACCGTCGACGCCGACCGCTTCTGGTCCCTCGACCCCGACGACATCAAGGATCCCGCCACGGCCTGTAATGATAGCTCTGCCCCCTTGACTGGTGTCGCCCCATTCAGCTATTCTGAAATTCTCAAGCAGAATGCCTTCACCGATTGTCCCCGTTATTAAACCCCTGTTGTTGAAGAAATTCTCCCTCGAGCCCCCTTTAAGGCGGCGGGAACCCTCAACAGCAGTTCGACGATCGGAGAATTCACAGACTGCTGTTCTCCTCCTTGTACTCTTCTTAGCCCATGGCATCATCTAGAGATTGGCCTCCGGGGCAGAGGCCCATGCAGGGGAACCCCGTGGAGAGACTCGGGGGACTAGAAGCAGTAGAGAGCCGGCGGAGATGGCAAAGACCAGCGCGAGGGACGTTCGGAGCCAGAAGGGGCACCGATGGAGTGGCTGAGTGGCTAAGCTCTCAGGCGAAGGAAAGTTGTCATCCCTCAGGCGAAGTGAAGCCTCTGGAAGAGAGGTGGGGGCTTAAATAGGCAACGAAGCCTGGCGCAATTATGGTGGCAGGTGTCCCTAGGCCAACCAGTGCTCACCGTGTGTCCCACTCACTGCGACCTAGGGTTGACCGTTCGCAGACTTTCATGGCGTGACGCTTGGGATCACGCCCTACTTGGAGTTTCGAAAAGACTCTTCGGGTCACCCTAATCGGAAAAAGGCTCCAGCACGCACGCATTAAATGCCAAAATATCTAAGAACGATCGTGCGCGGACATCGAGAGAAGAACTTCGGCTGTGATAATCTTTCTGTACTTCCTTCATTCGAAATTTGAACTCAAAAGTAGGGGGACTGGTGTTGGGTATAAAATACCCCTCGGCCAAAGTTCATGGCGGGAGTGACCCTCCGAGGATCCAACTGACTTTCGACCTCCGGCAACATCTCTTCAAACCTCCCGGGCGGCCAAGCCTCTACCGCACTCTCAAGTTTTGCAGACGGGCAGGACCCTGCCAACATCGACCGGATTCTTTGCAACTTCCGAACTCCTACGGGAGCCGGACCTCACCCACGACTTCACCAGCAGGATCCGCCCGGGCTCCTATGGGAGCCGGACACCGCCCACGACTCTAGCTGCAGGTAAACTTCGTCCGGACTCCTACGGAAGCCGAACTTCATCCCTGACTCTAATTGCAGGTAAGCTTCGTCCGGACTCCTACGGGAGCCGGACCTCACCCACGACTTTACCTGCAGGCTCCGCCCGGACTCCTACGGGAGCCAGACTCCACCCACGACTCCAGCTGCAGGTAAACTTCGTCCAGACTCCTACGGGAGCCAGACTTGGTCCTTGACTCCAATTGCAGGTAAGCTTCGTCCGGACTCCTACGAGAGCCGAACCTCGCCCACGACTTCACCTGCAGGCTCCAACCGGGCTCCTACGGGAGCCAGACTCCACCCACGACTCCAGCTGTAGGTAAACTTCGTCCGAACTCCTACGGGAGCCAGACTTCATCCCTGACTCCAGCTGCAGGTAAACTTCGTCCGGACTCCTACGGGAGTCGGACTTTGTCCCTGACTCTAATTGTAGGTAAGCTTCGTTCGAACTCCTGCGGGAGCCAGACCTCACCCATGACTTCACCTGCAGGCTCCGCCCAGACTCCTACGGGAGGCGGACTTCACCCATGACTCCAGCTGCGGGTAAACTTCATCCGGACTCCTACGGGAGCCGAACTTCGTCCCTGACTCCAATTGCACGTAAGCTTCGTCCGGACTCCTACGGGAGCTGGACCTCGCCCACGACTTCACCTGCAGGCTCCGCCCGGGCTCCTACGGGAGCCGGACTCCACCCATGACTCCGGCTATAGGAAAACTTCGTCCGAACTCCTACGGGAGCCGGACTTCGTCCCTGACTCTAATTACAGGTAAACTTCATCCGGACTTCTACGGGAGCCGGACTTCACTACCAATTCTAATTGCAGGTAGACTTCGCCCGAATTCCTATGGGAGCCAGGCTTCGTCTCCAGCCCCAGCTACGGGAAGACTCCGTCCAGGCTCTTGTGGGAGCCAGACTTCGTCCCCAACTTCAGCTGAAAGAAGACTCCATCCGGGCTCCTGCGAGAGCCGGACTCCAAACTCCTCTCAGACGGATGGCTAGCCACCTCTCTCCAGCTACAGACTCCAACTGAACTTCAGCCAACAAGTCTGGACTCCCTGGCAGGCCGTGGTAACGGCCACGATTCTGCTCCACTCCCTTCGGTGGATCCTACGTGGCTCCATTACTCCCTGCGGTAGATCCTACGTGGCTCCATTACTCCCTGGCAGGCCGCAGTAACGGCCACAGCACTGCTCCACTTCCTGCGATAGATACCGCGTGATTCTTCCATCCCCTGGCAAGTCACGACAACGGACGCCGCTCCACTCCCTACGGCAGACTCCACGTGGCACGCTTCGATGATAGCCACGGGTCTACTCCACTACTCTTCGCAACAAACTCCGCCTGACCCTGGGCAGCCCATTACCAGATGGTTACAAATGTCGCTATCAGCTTGTTGCCCCCTCCGCCTATAAAAGGAGACCCAGATACGTTATTATCTAAGCTCTCATTTTTTACCTAGAAACTCTGCTAAAATTTCCATTCGAGCACTCCATTCTTGTTGAGGCAGAGAGCTGACTTGAGCGTTGGAGGGTCTTGTCGGAGCAACCCCACCTCCGGTTTAGACTTCTTTTGTAGGTCCCGACGACGACCGCAACCCCCACAACTCCAGCTTCTCCGGCGCAGGCGGATTTTTGCACCAACAATGTATGTTGCAGATAAGAGCAGTTTGACTCCCTAGAGAGCAGTGAGGGCACTGTTTATCTATCAGATGGATCGAGCTGTGTGATCAGAGGCCTAGAAATGGTTAGCTGGAGAACACATGATAGTATAAAGAGAAGATTAAGAGAGGTTCGATGCATATTTGATTTCAAGTAGAATCTTATCTCACTGAGCAGACTGGATTCAAGAGGCAACAAGATGGTAGTGATAGGGTCATGATGTTGTCGTTAGGACACCGTGATTATGAATCAAATTTTGACTTCAATAAAAATTAAAAATATGTAGAAAGTAGTGAGTCGGGTCAAATCCACAGAGAAGATAAGATTTTGATTTGAAATCTTTGATTTTGCAAAAAGAAAATAAAATTTTAGAGAAAGAAATTTAAGTCAAAATATAAAAATTAAAAGTACAAAAAATAAATTATGTTCTAAGATCTACTAACTAGATCCTAGCATCTACTTGTAATAAAAATAAATAATCAAAAATTTAAAAAATATAAAATAAATTGGTACTAAGATCTATTAACTAGATCCTAGCATCTACTTAAGAAAAATAAAAGATAGAAATTTAAAGTGCAAGAAAATAAATTTATATTAATTAAAATTAAAATTCAAGTACAAAGAATTTTAAAAAAAATAAAACTATAACAAAGATCTGAAGTTGATCAGTGAAGCCTCGTCAGAAAGATGGTTGATGACCTCTCCATCTTTCATCGTACTCTGTAGAGCAAACTGGCTTCTCTCCTTCTTTTCTTGGACTTCTAAAGCTATTTTATTTTTTTTTATTTTCTTTCTCACTTTTTACTCAATTTTTCTACTCTCAAAGCTTATTCTCGAATCTTCTATTTATAAATAATTTTTTTATAATTTTTTTGATAGGAAAAGAAGTCCTAAAACCTTTAGAAATCATATTAATCTTCTTAAGAATATTTCTGACCATCGGATCAAGCTTGAACCACCTAGATCTGCCTAGAAAATTAATATTTTAATTCAAATCAAAATCAGATCAAACCACAACCATCCAATCTGGGTTTGAATTGGTTCTAGGCCATCGAGTTGCACAAAAGAGTCCTATTCAAAGTCGGCAACGAGTCTGAACCATCGGATCTTGGTCGGGATGAATTTCAGCTGTTGGATCATGCCCAGAATCTTTCTCTCACTGTGAGCCATGCCTGTGGATCACGTGAAATTTTTTGTGGACCACGCTCTATTTTTGTGGACTGAGCGGCCGGTCCACCATGCACCGGAGGTCTTTTTAAAGCTTTTTTTAAGGGTATTTTGGCTCATTTTTGCTTTGATTTTTGCCTGAAAAATTAGAAAAAATATGTATTAAATTTTTCAAAATTTTTTCATCATTTTGGTACTTAAATTACTCAATTAAATTAACATCTATTTTTCATAAATATGCTCTAATTTTATTTTTTTCAAAATTATTTATTTTTGCAAGAAAATTTAATTTATTCATAAAATTAGGTTTTTAAGAAGATGTTAGCACCATAAATTATCAAAAATACCTTCAGTAAATATAAAAATATATCACTTATCACATCTTTCAACTTGAATTTTGCTCGTCCTCGAGTAAAGAAAGAATTTAGAATTAAGTACCGTTTAACTTAAAATCTTAAATTTCACTAAACAATTTTCAAAAGGACCACTGATGTTCAGTAGAGTGTAAATGAGGTATGTCATTGGGGTATTAATACTAGTCAATATGAAAGTTAAACTAAGAACACTAAACTATTTCTGAATTTTTTTAAATTATCTCTACCTTTATCTCTAAATTATTAACCTTCATATGGACAAGTATATTATTATTTTTATCTTTTATTTATTGATTAATTTTTTTTTCTTTTTAAATGTTGTATTGCTATTGAGTGTCTTAATCCCTTAAGCTTTCTGTTTGACCCATGTAGCAAGTTTTCAGCCAATGACTTCCAAAACAGATAGCTTTAGGACATTAGGTATAGAATACCCTTCGGACCTACTTACTCGAATCAAACAGGATATGAGTTAAAACTAGCTTTACAACAAAGCTTCTTTGCCCTTCATATTTTTTGATGCGAAACTCAATGCTTGCTTAGGCAAAGAGGCCCGATTACTCAGTATGAAGTACTTGAAAACTCCTTTTTTTTTTTATTTAAATATATGAAGAAATATATAGTTACTCTACACAAGTCTATAAAAAGTTAATTTTTCTTTGATACTAGTAGAAAAATTTAGAAATACTCAAAAAAAACTGTTTAAGTTCTAAACTTAACTCTTTATTGAGTTTTCTTAATACTTGATTCCTCAATATCTCATAAACTCTCTGATCTGTGCATAAATTTTTTTTTAAAAATATTTGATTTAACTTGATTCTTAAGTGTAATCAGATGCTTAAATACTAAATACTAACTTACTTGAGGACTTAAAAAATTTTTTATTCTCCCTCCAACTTAATCGAATTGTCCTCAATAGAGTAGGAAATATGAAGGGTGCATGCAAAAAGAAAGAAAAGAAGAGATGGCACCTGATCCAAAAATCTTTTTTAAAATTGATTGTCCCCCCAACTTAGTCAAGATTATCTTCAGATCTCTACAAAAGGCACTAAGTAAAACTTGATTAACCTAAACAAAATACAAAAGATAGAAAAAAATACAAAACTAAAAATCAAAAACTGGATTGCCTCTCAGGAAGCACTGAGTTTACCATCTTCAGTCAGACCATGCTGATTCTCTCACCTATCCCATGTCGAATATTGGATTGATAAATTTTAATGGTTTTGGATTGCCAATCTCAAAAAAATGGTCTAAGATAAATTTTAATATTTTATTATCAATCTTTAGAAAGTAGTTCATATTTTTGTTCTTAATTTTAGAAAGATAGTTCACAAATCTATTCACAGACCCTTGTTTATCGAGAATTTCTCCTATTTGTTCTTCTAAAATGCTCATAAATTGAGTTTTTAGTTTAGGAGTTAAGTTTGATGTAATGGGTACTGAAAATATGTCATTTGATTCTAAACATGTATTCTCAAGTGTGACTGAGGATGATTTCAATTCTGGAGGAGATGGTGATTCTAAAGAAGAAGAACCGACTTCTAGAGCTAAAGAAACTAGAACTTTTGGTGGATATATCTCAGGTAGCTCATTCGCTCTCTTCTCAGTATCAATTTCAGACTCAAATTCTTTTATTGGGTTAGCCTCAGTACTAACCTCTTTTTTTAAATTTTTATTTTGGCTAGCATCAGTACTAGCCTCTCTCACCTAGTCTGGATATGGGTCCTTAAGAATCCTACCACTTCTAAGCTTAAAAATTACTTTGGCATTCTCAAATTAGAGATTCTTAAGTGGGACATTAGATTGATGACTTCGTCCAGGTGGTTGGGGGTGGATGGGTTGTTTCTGAGATTTGGTACTGGTTGGCTTGGCAATTGACCTAGTTCTCTCCTCATGGTAGACTCAGCTAACTGTCCTATTTATGCTTCTAATCTAATGATAGATTGCTGTTGGGTCATAATCAATTGTTGAAGTTGATTAAATCTATCATCGACTAGATTAGTCTGTTGAGGAGGTGGGTATGATGGCTAATTATGATATGGTGGCTGGGTAGGCTGACTAGGCTGACCTCTATTGTAAGCATAATTCTGGTATGGAGGCCTACTCTAAAAGTTTTGCAGAGGAGAAATTTAGATCTGAGCCTGAGTCTGTTGGGGTCTCCAAGAAAAATTAGGATGGTTCCTCCAGCCTGAATTATATGTGTTAGAGAATGGACCATTGACAGGCTTGGAGTAACCTTGGGCAGCTTGAACTTGTTCTTGGATGAAAGGTGGAAACTGTGCAGCCGTAGGATATTCACTCACATGATGGGCTGGGCTAGCATAGATAGAATAAATCTCCTGATAATTAGAAGGTTGTGTGTATTGTGCAAAAGATTGTTGATCTAGGGTTAAGAACTGATCTATTTTCTGGGCAAGAAGGTCGACTTTATCTAATTTTTGAGCTATTAGGTTCAAATTGTTCTTAGGACTAGAGTCTGTTTGCTTGATCTCAAAAATTTTTATCCACTTTTGGTGAGGGATTGATTTTTCATAGGAAGATAATGAAGCATGATTGATCAAATTTTTACTCAAAATTTCAAACAAAGTATAGGCTTCATCCTCACTCTTACTCATGAATGCATCTTCATAAGATGCATCTACCATCTATCTGTATTGGTCAACTAAACCCTCATAAAAAGCTTGAACTATTTTCCACTTAGATAGACCATGGTGTGGGCATTTTCTAAGAAGTTCCTTAAGTTTCTCCCATGATTCATGAATTTGTTCCCCTGAAAGTTGAGCAAATCCAGTGATGGCTCACCTCATGGTGTTGGTTCGACCTATGGGATAAAATTTCTTAAGAAACTCATGCTGCATTTCAGCCCATGTTCGGATTGGTCTCCCTATTATGCCAAGCCAGTACTTGGCTTTGTCCTTAAGTGAGAAGAAGAATAGGGTCAGTCTAAGTGCATCATCAGTAAAATTTTGAATTTTCATTATGGAACAGATTTCTAAGAACTCATCTAGATGTTTGTAAGGATCTTCATTGGTGTTCCCAAAAAAAGATGGAAGCATCTGAATTATGGTTGACTTGATCTCATAATAGCTTGCAGGGATATCAGGTAGGTGGATACAAGTCGATGGGTTATAGGTAGAAGGAATAAAATATTTCTTCATCTGCTTAGGTGGTTCTCTAGGGTCTCCAGCCATTTGATTTTCGGATTTAGCGTGAATCAGCCATTCAATTTCAAGATTAGGTTCAATTAGGTTAGGATAAAGAGATCTTCTACCGTGCATATACCAATGCAAACCCTAATATATGATTCAATTTTTTTTTATTTTTTTTAAGAAAAAGAAGAAGAAGAAAAAGAAGAGAAAAGAAAGAAAGAGAGAAGTTCTAAAGGTGAGATCCTTAAGAAAGTTCTAGACCTAAAGATGAATAATAAGAAGAATTAGTTGTGGTTAAGTGTTAATTGTAATCAAGTTAGCAAGCAATTAAACCTAGACACCTATGAGTTTCTTAGACCTAATAGTTTGATATAGAGTGGCTTAGCCTAAATACAAATTGGGTTTGTTCTCAATTCCTTTAACTAGCCAGGTAAGAGGTGGGGTCCCCCCCGTTGCTTGTCTTAGACACCAATTGAATTGGCCAGGTAAGCTAACGGAACTAATTAAATAACCACGAGTCCACTTAGGCTGAGTCTTTATAACCTCCAGCCTTAGACATCAGTTTCAGGGGTGAGTCCGAACTTACTTTGCACTTGACTTCACCACCATACTCAAACTGAACTCAATTGATCCTAGGGGTTAACATCTACTTGATTTTAGTTAGGTTTGGGTTAATGTGGGATGCTGATTAGTTATTTTTGGACTAAGAAAAGGTGATGAAATCCCCACCTTATCTTGTTATGGGTATTGTCCTTAAATTGATTTGAGATGAATATGCACAACCAATTTTTAACAAGGGATTCTATGCAACTAAATTAGATACATGAAATTAATCAAACTTGAAAGCTTACCTTATCTCCAGCAATCACCAAAAGAAATTCTAAGATGATGAATGCTTCTAACAATTAAGTTTCTACTCTTGTCATACAATTTTTATTATGTTTATATGGATAAATTTTAGGTTAATTTAAAAAAATAGTAATTAATATAAAAAAAATAGTTAGGGTTAGGGTTAGGATTGATCTCACCAAGCAAAATTGGAAGCTTTTTATCTCTTTTTTGAATTTTTCTCTCTTTTTTTTTTCTGCATAAAGAAAAATAAAATAAAAAAGTTAGTAAGCTATATTTATAAGAAAATCAAAGAAATCAAATATTAAAATTATTGTCTTCTCTGACAATGACACCAAAAATTGATAGGATCGTGATATTGTCGTTAGGACACTATGATTATCAATCAAATTTTGACTTTAATAAAAATTAAAAATACATAGAAAGTAGTGAGTCGGGTCAAATTCACAAAGAAGGTAGGATTTTGATTTGAAATCTTTGATTTTGTAAAAAAAATAAAATTTTAGAGAAAGTAATTTAAACTAGAAAATAAAAATTAAAAGTATGAAAAATAAATCAAGTACTAAGATCTACTAGCTAGATCCTAGCATCTACTTATAATAAAAATAAATAATTAAAAATTTAAAAAGTATAAAATAAATTGGTACTAAGATCTACTAACAAGATCCTAGCATCTACTTGTGAAAAATAAAAGACAGAAATTTAAAGTATAAAAAAATAAATTTTATATTAATTAAAATTGAAATTTAAATATAAAAATTTTAAAAAAAATAAAACTATAACAAAGATCTGAAGTTGATTAGCCAAGCCTCATCAAGAAGATGGTTGATGACCTCTCCGTCTTCCGTCGTACTCCGTAGAGTGAACTGGTTTCTCTCTTTTTTTTCTTAGATTTCTAAAGTTATTTTATTTTTTTAATTTTTTTCTCACTTTTTACTTAATTTTTTTGTTTCCAAAGCTTATTCCCAGATCTTCTATTTATAGATGAATTTTTTATAATTTTTTTATAAGAAAAAGAGTCCTAAAATCCTTAGAAATCATATTAATCCCTTTAGAAATATTTCTAGCCGTCGGATCTGGCTTGAACCACCCAGATCTGCTCAAAAAATTAATGTTTTAATTCAAATCAAAGTCGGATCAAGCCACAGCCATCCGATCTGGGTTTGAATTGGTTCTGGGCCATTGGATTGCACAAAAGAGTCCTATTCAAAGTCGGCAACGAGTTTGAACTGTCAGATCTGGGTCGGGATGAATTTCAGCTATTGGATCACACCCAGAATCCTTCTCTCACTGTGAGCCATGCCTGTGGATCGTGTAAAATTTTTTGTGGACCGTGCCATATTTCTGTGGATCGAGCGGTCGGTCCACCATGCACCGGAGGTCTTTTTAAAGCTTTTCTTAAGGATATTTTGGCTTATTTTTACTCTGATTTTTACCTAAAAAATTAAAAAAAATATGCATTAAATTTTTCAAAATTTTCTCATCATATTGATACTTAAATTACTCAATTAAATTAACATCTATTTTTCATAAATATGCTATAATTTTATTTTTTTTCAAAATTATTTATTTTTGTAAAAAAAATTAATTTATTCATAAAATTAGGTTTTTAAGAAGATGTTAGCACCATAAATTACCAAAAATACCTTCAATAAATATAAAAATATACCACTTATCAGGTAGCTAGCAGAGGAATCCGAAAGATGTTGCACGGCAATAGGGTTATTCTAGAAGAAAAGAAGAGGACGAGAAGATATTACTACCTGACAGAGAGTCCAGTGTGAAGTGGAGCTTCAGGAGCCAGAAAGAGCCCGTAGGGTGGAGCTCCAAGTGGAGGTGAATCGGGCACTAAATAAGAGACTAGGGAGGATGAGAGGTGACGTTACAGCATGAAGTTTCTATTGCCGCAAGAGACTTTCTCGTGCAGATCTTTGGTCAGAGTGGACACAATCCATGATGGAGGTAGGATCGAGCAACCTATCTTGATTCCCACATTTGCCCATCCATGAGATAGCAGGCATGCCCCAGGGTATAGGGTGAGACAGATCACAGACTCTCAGAGTAGATGGAGGCCAAATATCGAGTCGAGATGGAGATTGTTAGAAGATGTCTCAAGATTTATTCCACACTAAGTTTACAGCGAGGTCCAGAATGACGAACGGAGTCCAACGAGCCTAAAAATAGTCCAAAAAGAGTTCAGACGGTAAAGATATGCATGAAAGAAGCTGGGAGCAGGTGGCACGGCTCACGAGGTGATGGGTCGATGGAGGCCGATGGCGGTGCAGTTGGGCCCGATGGACGCATGCGCGACCCAACACGCGGGTGGGCCTAGCGTGGGTGCGCATGCAGGCTGGCCCAGTGCACATGCGAGCGCCCTGGCCCAGTGCCCTACACGATCCACCATGGACCGCAGGGTGTTGGGCAGTCCATGGGGCCATGTGGACCAATCATGTGGTCCACACATGGTCCACAGGCATTTTTACATGATCCGATAGCTCTGGAGTGAGCCGTTCGTGATTGGATGGCTGAGCATGACTCCGGGCATGATCAGGCTTGATCTAAGACTATAGTGCGTAATCGGATGGTTCTGGTGCGAGCTGATCATAATTAGACGACCACGAATAGTTTTAGGATTGATTGGGACTTAGTAATCCTAGTGTAACAGTATTTTTGAGATTCTGGAGCCTTTATAGCTCCGATTGATAAGTTATTTGTTGCGTTGGGTAGCTAGTGATGTCTTGGAGATGCAGAAAGGCTTCAAGAGAGATTTTAGAGAGCTTTTGTGAAGATTTTTGAGCTTTTTATTGAGAGACTCTTATACAAAGGTTGAGTGATGAGTTTCTCTTATATTGGTTGTATTTTATTCTCTCATAGTGAAGCTTGCATGCCTGATGGAGGTAGGCTTGAGGTCGATCCATGTATTTGTATTGTATTTCTTATTTTATTTTTTTTTCTTTCTACTACACCATGTGGTATCGGATCCTGCACAACATGTCCGTTTGTAAATGCAGGATTCTTCTCCATTCCTAACGAAGTCATACATTTTGATAACCTTATCAAAATGCATGTTACAACTCCTAGATGCCTGCTTCAATCCATAAATGGATCTCTGAAACTTACATACTTTGGACTCATCTGTAGATGTGAAACCTTCAGGTTGTATCATATACACCTCTTCTTCCAGCTCTCTATTTATTAAAGCTATTTTCACATCCATTTATCAGATTTCATAATCCGTATGTGCCGCTATCGCAAGCATAATCCAAATGAATTTGAGCATTGCTACAGGAAAAAATATCTTGTCATAGTTAATACCATAATGCTGACAATAACCCTTGGCAACCAAATGGGCTTTATAGATCTTCACCTTTCCATCTGTGCCTCTCTTCTTTTGAAGATCCATTTATACCCTATGGGTTTGACCCCTTCTGGTGGGTCAACTAACATCCATACATTATTGATCTTCATGGACTTTATTTCGAATTTTATGTCTTTAAGCCATTTATCAGAGTCGGACCTCTGCATTGTATCCATATAGGTGATCGGGTCCTCATTGTTCTCATCGAATTCAATAGGATCTCTATCTTGGACCAAAAAATTATAGTATCTGTCCAATTGATGTGACACTCTATCGAATCTCCTTAATGGTGCATCTACAATAGGTTTCGGGTTTGACATTATCAAATCTGATTCTGTGGATTCACTAGATTGTGTCGGTTCTATCTGTTGAATTTTCTCAAGTTCAATCTTAGAGGCATCAATTCCTTCCTCAAAATTATTTTTTCCAAAAAGACTACACTAAGACTAACAAACACTTTTTGTTCATCAGCAAGATAGAAATAATATCCCTTAGTTTCTTTGAGATACCCTATAAAAATATATTTGTCAGACCTGGCTCCAAGTTTGTCCATTATTAAATGTTTGACATAAGCTAGAAACCCCCAAACCCTATGATGAGAGAGCATTGGCTTACATCCCATCCATATCTCATGTGATATTTTACTTACATATTTACTAGGAACCCTATTAAGTACATAGCAAGCTGACTCAAGTGTATATCCCCAAAAAGAGATCGACGGACGAGAAAAATCCATCATGGATCGAACCATGTCGAATAGGATTCGGTTTCTCCTTTGTGACACACCATTATGTTGTGGTATTCTAGGAGATGTCTATTGAGAGAGAATCCCATTCTCCTCAAGATATGTCAAAAATTCATCAGAAAGATATTCACCTCCTCGATCAGATCAAAGAATTTTAATATTCTTACTAGTTTGTTCTTTATCTCATTATAAAATTATTTAAATATTTTAAATGATTCAGACTTATATGTCATCAAGTAGATATACCCATACTTAGATAGGTTATCTATGAATGTAATGAAATAGTAGTATCCTCTTCTGGTACTAATGCTCATGGATCCACATACATCATTATGTACAAGACCCAGAATATTACTGGCTCGTTCACCTTTTTCAGTAAAAGATGACTTAGTCATCTTTTCAAGTAAATAAAACTCACAGGTAGGTAATCATTCATAATCATTGTCATCAAGAATTTCTTCTTGAGCTAACCTGTTCATTCTATTCTTATTGATATGATCTATCCTATAATGCCAAAGGTAGGCATCCATGACATCAACTAGTTTAGGATGTTTATTAGACTTGTACATTGTATTAGGCCGTAATACAATATAAATATCATTGTTCAACTGTCTATGCATAATAGTAACATCATTCAAAATGATATCACAAAAGTTTTTTTTATTAAAATTTTATAATTTATTTTGGCTAAAAGGCTTACAGAAATGATATTCAATAAGAAACTAGAACAAAAATGACAATCACTAAGAACAATAGAATGAGAATCAAATACAAGCTTGATAATTTTTAAAGCTAGAACTGGAACTGATCTTCCATCTCTAACATTCAGAATTCTCTTGCCATCTCCAAATCTTCACTGACCTGAAGTCTCTGCAACGAATTATAAATGTTAATAAGACTACCAATATCCAATACCCAGGTCATTGTATAAAAAATTGAGAAGTTACAAGATATTATCATGTAATTAACTTGTCTAGCAACCGATTACTTCTTCTTCTTCAGCCTATTTAGGTCAAGGAAAGCTATGTATTAAGGACAGTTCCTCTTTCAATGACCCTGCTTCCTATAATAAAAATACTCTGCCTGACTTTGGTCGGCCTTGGACTTGGATTTCTGGGTCTGACTCCCAGCACTTTGCACCTTTTTATTTTTTTCTTCTCTTTTTTAAAGGAACGATATCCATCCAAAGAAGATCTTCCCACTACATTCACCATCTTCTTGTGAAGTTGGTGATCCTTCTTAAAAGTCTATAGCAACCCCAACGGACTGTAGTAGTTCACTACAGGCTTCATCATTTGAAAATGACTGAGAAAGGATAGGTAGGATTTAGGTAGAGTTTAGGATTGCATCCTTTCTAAACTGTTCATGCAAGAAAAAATTGAGCTTGCTCAGACACTCGATCTGTTCGATCATGTATAATACATGATCGATGACAGATGCTCTCTCCCTCATCCGAGCATTGAAAATGGCACAACTGGTCTTATGCCACTCAATATCATTAGGAATACCAAAAGATTCATTCAACACCTTGAGCATGTCTTCTGACTGAGCCTATTCAAATTTTCAGCTGAACTCATCATTTATTGCAACCCGCATTATGCAACGTACCATGGTGTGGTTATTGAGATACTTCAAGTATCTCGAGCCACACTATGAGCATTAGGAGCACGCTCCTCAGGTGTTGGATCTGTAATGATGTACAAGATCTACTCATGCTCTAGGATTAATTTTAATTTTTGATACCAGCTATCAAAATTGAGTTCCGTCAACTTCTCACTGTCCAACAGTGATTTGAGCAATAAATTTGAGATCATGACTGCACAAAGAAAAACAAAACCTAATCAGTATATGAATTAATTAAGTCTAAAGATATGAACTTTAGTCTAAAGGTTCTCTCACTATTTTATATGAATTGGTAGCCTCTACCTCCAATTCGAGAAATTATCTTAATTTCTTAGCGGGTATTAGAATCCACACGGATTGCACATGAGTCCAATTTTGGTCGGCTCACCCATATGTATCTATGGGTAGGTTCTTTAACCAATTATTTCACCAAACAATTTTTAGTAATCGATGTAGCCCCAGATAACTTTTTAGTTGACTTTGGTATAAAAGAAGAGTGCTTTATAAGTCAATCGCAAGTGTGTTATGATGGGAGTTTTCTTTATAATTTTTCAACTCATAAAATAATATTTATTATTTGAGGTATTGATTCATCATATTAGCTACTTCTTATTATAACTAAGATTATGATGAACCCCAAAGATTAGGAAAATAATTTTAGAAGACATGAATGGGTCATGCTAGTGAGACATAAAATCTTAAAATCCTAATCTTAAATATTTCTAATCGTAGGAACATTGAGTCGGAGATCTGAAGGAACCAGATCTAGGGTTTCAGGGTTAGATCTTGAAACTTTTTCAAGATCAGGCAGTGGAAGACTAAAATAAATCAAAATTTATCTTATAAAATCAAAAAATTTCTAGATCTAAGATCCTATTATATGATTATTACATGATATTAAATCAAAAATTAAAATATAAAGAGCAAGAAGATCATATCAACATGTTTCTATACTACATCTAATGTATATAAAATATAATAGATCAGATCTATTACCTTGCAAGTTAGATGTTCTAACTTTGCTGATCTGGGCTTGAGGATGATGTTGCAAGTCATACATATGTTCGGCCTCTAGGAGTCATCCACACGAGCCTACGAATCATGATTAGAAGTTCTGATCCAGAAAATCAGCACAGCATGCTAGTACTATGCTGATCTTTCTTTGATGGTCGATCAGATACCTCCTTCTTCATGATTTGAATTCTTCTAAAGATGAGAAGTAGGAGAAGGAGTTTTATATGTAAGACACTCTTAGAAAACTCACAGATGGAGGAAAAGAAGAGGCAAACTCAGCAACCCTAGAAGAAGATCCTCTTCTTCTTCTCTTTACTCTC
This sequence comes from Elaeis guineensis, assembly GCF_000442705.2. Lineage (NCBI taxonomy): Eukaryota > Viridiplantae > Streptophyta > Magnoliopsida > Arecales > Arecaceae > Elaeis > Elaeis guineensis. The sequence continues at coordinate 53,269,458 of NC_026002.2, read as the reverse complement.
ACCTAGACACCTAGTTTTGTGTCTATTATATCTCCATGCCCCAACACTCTTTTTTTCTGATTTTTACATACCCCAAAGGACTCTCAATGCTCTATGATCCACAAAAATATCAAAAAAAATTTATTTTAAATAATAAGATATGAAGAGTCCTTATCTAGGTCAAATACCTAGTCAAAGAGAATCCAAACAGGGCAAGACAAGTGGTGCCCAACTCTTGGATGCCCCCTCCTCCTTTTTCTACCATGGACCACCAGAAAAGGGTGCACGATATGTTCCATAAAAGCTACAAAAATGTCAAAAAAAATTTGGGTAAAATCAGTGCCATAAGGAAAAAGTTTTCATTTCCTAAAATTCTATCTCACAGAATTTGAAAACCAAACTAATTCCTACTTTGACTTGGTCCACAACCACATTCCATGTAAGAGAGAAAGAGTGGAAAGCTTTGGGCATGCGTGAAGGCCTAGGAGAGAAGATTTTATCGCACAAAATAAGAGAGAGTGGGCGTGGTGGGCTAAGGTGGCACAAGGTGGAATGCTAGTCTTACTAGGATTCAATCTATGACTTGTTCAAATTTGGTTTCTGAAACCAAATCAAATGAAAATAAAATCAATCTAATTAAAATAGATCTTAACACAATTAAGAACTTAATTTAATCAGATTAAATTAAATTTAAATTTAATTTAATTTTTTAATTGAATTAAAAATTAGGTTGACCCAAATCCTAATTGGACTAGGACTAGTTTTTTCTTGCACTTGGCTTATCCAATAAACCTATTGGACTTGATCCAATCAAGTCTGAACTAAATCTAATTAAATTATATTCAATTAGAATTAATCTCAATCTATTGGCTTAATCAAATTAAGCTAATTGGCAATCGAATTGCTAATCGATCCCCCTGCAACACTTGCACTAGGTTAAATGTCAATCGTATTGATCGTTTAACCCTAGAACGATTCTTAATCATTGATCAACCATCAGATCGGATCATGAACTCTAATGTGTATTACCTCATAGGTCCAAACCTAAGTCAGTAATATAAAAATAAATTTTTATACCAATCGAAGTGACCATCTAGCAATGATACCCGACGACCGGATAGATCGAATGTATAGAACAACATCCTTAGAACCCATGCGGATATAGTTTCCATATAATTCATCTCCTTGACCAAAATGCTCATAGGACACCTCAAAGTTCAATTGTCAACTCTGATCAGGTTGTCCACATTGTATTTCAAAATATCAAATCCATCTGATGGATTATTTTGGCCAAGGTTTTGCTAAATTGAAATACAGTGGAGTGGTCAATCCCATCTTGATCACACTCTAACTTCATAAGTACATGACTGTGCCTAGAAGTCTTCCATCACTGAATTAGAAATTTAGTTAGTCCAGTACTAAAGTACAGTGAGTTGCTTGCAAGTCACTGAGGCGATCTCAGGTCTAAGGGACACTTATACTTATATCCCATTAGAGACATTTTCGACAGCAGAATGCTCTGAAGTTGGTCACGTTCAATGATGATGTACCCTTACATCTCACCTGTATGCCATACCAATGTCTCTACACTCCTTGGTTAAGAGGACAACCAACCCATATGGCCTACAGTGACCTATGCTCGATAGAAGCTGTTGTCCTTATTAACAGCCTATCATTTGATCGTGAACAGTTTTAAGGACTAATCGATAAATCCTCTCTTTATCGAACCTAAATAGTTCTAATGATTTCATCACAACAACGGAGTTCATTAGAAGATAAAAACTTATGATGAAAATGCTAAAAATATATTTTATTTATTAACAAATCAATTACAATACAAGGTTACTCAACCGTCAACAGGTTGACGATTGGCTTTTGGGATATATTTTTCAACAACTCTCACTTGTCCTAAAGTCACTCGACACAGTATCTAATATCCATCTTCAACTTATAGTTGTCAAACTCCTTTATCGCTAAGGCTTTAGTGAAGGGATCGGTCAGGTTCTCCTTTCCTTCAATCTTTTGAAGGTCGACGTCACCTCGATCCACGATCTCCCGAACCAGATTGAAGCGGCACAAAATGTGCTTCGTCTGCTGGTGTGCTTTGGGTTCCTTCACTTGAGCTATGACACTAGTGCTGTCGCAGTAGAGCAGGACCAGACCATTGAGGGAGAGTGCTACTCCAAGCTCGGTGATAAATTTTTTCAGCTACACAGCTTCCTTCGCGGCATCCGATGCTGCGATGTACTCTACCTCAAAAACAAAGTCTGCCACAGTATGCTGCTTGGAACTCTTCTAGCAGATGGCTCCACCATTCACAGTAAAGATATAACCCGACATGCTTCTACGGTCATCATGGTTAGATTGAAAGATGGAGTCTATGAACGCCATAAGTTTCAGATCTGACTCGCCATAAACCAACCATTGGTCCTTAGTATTTCTCAAATACTTAAGGATGGCTTTAATCACTTTCCAGTGGTTTTCTCTAGGATCAGATTGGTATCTACTCACTACTCCTAGTGAGTATACCACATCTGGCCTTGTACATGTCATGGCGTGTATGATAGATCCCACGGTCAAAGCATATGGGACTCTACTCATACGCTCTCTCTCTTCAGGAGTTATCGGACAATCTTTCTTAGAGAGAAAAATTTCATGGCCTATCGGTAGATAACTCTTCTTGGAATTCTTTATGCTGAACCTCTTCAGCATAGTGTCTATATACGTGGACTGGGATAACCCAAGCATCCTTTTAGATCTATCCCTATAGATCTTCATCCCTAGGATGTAGGATGCTTCACCTAAGTCTTTCATAGAGAACTGCGATGACAAACAAATTTTTATTCCCTGTAGTGCAGAGATATCATTCTCAATTAAGAGAATATCATCAACGTACAAGATAAGAAATATCACAACTGGACTATTTGCTCATTTATAGATGTAGAGCTCTTCTCCGTTCTTAATGAAGCCATACATTTTGATCACCTTATCAAAATGCATGTTTCAACTTCGAGAAGCATGCTTCAATTCATAAATGGATCTCTAAAGCTTGCACACCTTGGACTCATCTGTGGATGTAAATTCTTCAGGTTGTATCATATACACCTCTTCGATCAGCTCTCCATTCAGGAAAGCTGTCTTTACATCCATCTGCCAGATCTCATAATCTAGATGGGCAACTATTGCAAGCATTATTCGAATAGATTTGAGTATTGCCATAGGAGAGAACATCTCGTTATAGTCAATACCATAATGTTGACGATACCCCTTGGTAACCAGACGAGCTTTATAGGTCTCCACCTTTCCGTCTGCATTCCTCTTCCTTTTGAAAACCTATTTACACCCAATGGGTTTAACCCCTTTAGTGGGTCAACCAATGTCCATACATCATTGACCTTCATGGACTCCATTTCGAATTTCATAGCTTCAAGCCATTTCTCAAAATCAGATCTCTACATTGTATTCATATAGGTGATCGAATCCTCATCGTTCTCATTGAGTTCGATGGGATCACCGTTCTGGATCAAGAAACCATAATATCTGTCTGGCTAATGCAGTACTCTATCGGATTGCCTTAATGGTATAGGTACATTGGGCTCCAAATTTGATCCAATCAAATCTGACTGAGGTTCAGCTATTGGTGTCGGTCCTTCTACCTGTTGAACTTCATCAAGTTCAACCTTAGAGGCAATGGTTCTTTCACCAAGAAACTCCTTTTCTAAAAAGATTGCCTTAAGGCTGACGAATACCTTTTGTTCATCAGCATGGTAGAAAAAATATCTTTTGGCCTTTTTGGGGTACCCTATGAATGTACATTTGTTAGACCTAGGTCCAAGTTTATCTGTAACTAACCATTTGACATAGGCCGGGCACCCCCAGACCCTAAGGTGTGAAAGTGCTGGCTTACGTCCTGTCCATATCTCATATGGAGTCTTAATTATAGACTTATTTGGAACCCTATTTAACAGATAATAGGCCGATTCGAGTGCATATCCCTAAAAAGATATCAGCAAGCTGGCAAAACCCATCATGGATCAGACCATGTCTAACAGAGTCTGATTTTTCTTTTCAGACACACCATTATATAGTGGTGTTCCTGGAGGAGTCCATTGGAGAGAATCTCATTCTCTCCTAGATATATGAGAAACTCACCAGAAAGGTATTCCCTTTCTCGATCAGATCGAAGAGTTTTAATACTCTTCCCAGTATATTTTTCTACTTCACTTCGAAATCATTTGAACATTTTAAATGAATCCGACTTATGTTTCATCAGATAGACATATCCATATCTGGATAGATCATCTGTGAAAGTGATGAAGTAGAAATATCTATTTCTAGCACTTGTGCTCAGGAGCCCGCATACATCAGTATGTACTAGGCCAAGAGCTCAGTAGCTCTCTCACCTTTTTCAATAAAAAATGACTTAGTCATTTTACTAAGAAGATAGGACTCATAGATTGGAAGTGATTCACAATCACTAAATTCGAGGATTCCCTCTTGAGTCAACCTGTTTATCCTATTATTATCTATATGACCTAGCCTATAGTGCCATAAGTAGATATCTGATACACTATCTAATCTAGGATTTTTGCCAGTAGAATAGACTACGTTAACAGGTTATGATAACATATACACACCATTGTTCAAATATCCATAAAAAATAATAACACCATTCATAATGATATTACAAACTTATTTCTTTATTAAAATTTCATAATCATTTTTGGCTAGAAGGCCTACAGAAATAATATTTTAAAAAAAAATTGGGATAGAAATGACAATCATTAAGAATAACGGTATAGGACTCAAATATAAGTTTCAAGATTCCTAATGCTAGAACTGAAACTAGACTTCCATCTTTAACATTCAGGAATCTCTCGCCTTGCTTGAATCTCGTATTGACCTGCAACCTCTGCAATGAATTGCAAATATACTAAGGGCTATCGATATCCACTACCCAGTCAGTTATATCACAAATAGAGAAATTGCAAGGTGTTATCATATAAATACCTTGCCCAGCAACAGCTTGCTTCTTTCTCTGCCTGTTCGAATCCAGGGAGGCAATGTACTGAGGATAGTTTCTCTTCCAGTGCCCCCACTTCTTGCAAAAGAAGCATTCAGTTTAACTCTTATCGGACTTGATCTTTCTGGTCTGGCCTGCACTGATGTCCCAGCTTGAACTTTCACCTTCTTCACTTTCTTCTTCTTATTCTTCTTTCCTTTCTCAAAGGGTCGAGAACTAGAAGATGAACCACCTACTAAGTTCACCAACTTCTTGTGGAGTTGGTGATCCTTCTCAAAGTTCTGAAGCAACCCCAGTAACCTGTGGTAGTTTATTTCAGGCTTTGTCATTCTATAATGCGTGAGGAATAGGAGATAAGACTTGGGCAGCGAGTTCAGTATTGCATCTTTCTCAAATTGCTCATGCAAGGGAAAGCCGAGCTTGCTCAAATGGTCCATCAGTTTGATCATGTACAATACATGACTAGTGACAGAGGCACCATCTCATATTTTGGCGTTGAAGATGCCACAACTAGTCTTGTGCCTCTCCATGTCATCGGATGTGCCAAAAGCATCCTCTAATACTTGAAGCAAGTCTTTTGGCTGAGCCGTCTCAAATCTGCGACTGAACTCATTGCTCATGGTAGCTAGCATGATGCAGCGCACCATGATCTGGTCACTGAGCCACTTCTACTAAGTGTCTCTGACTGTTCCACGTACATTGGCAGCTGGCTCCTCTGGTGCAGGATCCATTATCATATATAGGATCCGTTCATGCTCCAGGACTATCTTCAACTTTCAGTACTAGCTACCGAAGTTGGATCCCACCAACTTATCATTGTCCAACAATGATCGGAGCGATAGGAAAGTGGCCATATCTGCACAAAGAAAAACCAAAATCTAATTAGTTATTGATTCATTAAAAGTAAAGATTTGGACTTTAAACAAAAAGTTTCTCCCACTATTTTATTCGAATTGGTAGTCTATACCTTCAATTCGAGGAATTACCCTAATTTCTTATTAGGTACTAGAATCCACTTAGACTGCACACAAGTCCAACTTTGGTTGGCTAACCCATGTACATCTAAGGATAGGTTCATAACTAATTATTTCTCTAAACAATTTCTAGTAATTTTAATTTTGCCCCAGTCCCTAATCAGTAGGCTTTGGCCTCCACTGAAAAGGTCTGGTTAGGTCCAACCATTAACATGACCATACTTGACCCATCTAGCCAATGAATGATTAGGCCCAACTTTAGTTCGCTAACCTAACCACCATTTAGAAAGATGCAGTCAAAAAATTATATTATGAATGATAATTCCATCAGTCGATAAGCATTAGGCCTTTGGGCCTCCAATAATTATCTAACTGATGGACCCATTATCATCCACTTAATGGGAGGCTATGATCTAGTTATCATCATAACTATTTCATTTTAAGGATCTAATAATTTTAAAAAATTTAATTAATTTAGAGGAGAAGATCAGATGAACCCGCTTATCATGATCCTCCCACTGGCTTCATCAAGTCAACTTAAGGGAGACCATCAAAAGGGCTGGTCTAGGAGCACCTAAATCAGTCACACTGATTTACCTAGCTGACATGGGTCATCTCGAATAGTCAAGTGATCCGATCAAAATATGATTTCACCAAGAGGCCAGGTAAGTTCGATCGATGGGAGGGTCTGCCAAAGCTTGCCTTAGACACCATCAGAAATGGCTAGGTAAGCGGGCTGCCAATTAAAAACCCCCAGTCTGATTTACCCTAGACACCAACTAGTTTAATTAGTTTCAATTAAATCAACCTAATAGTTCGTGCTAGACCGCTTAGACAAGAATCAAATCTATTTGGTTCTTGTTAAAAACATGGACTTGACCAACTACAACTATTGTAATTGATCTAGAGAATTTTTGACCTAATCTAAAACAATAATTGATTAGATTTAGTCAATTCTCTAATTAAGTCCATCTTTAATCTAACCTTAGGTCTAACCCAATTAATGGACCTAATTCCCACTAACTCATTAACCCAATGTATTATGGTTTGTGTCTTAGGTTCTTCAATTCACAATCCTAGAACCTAATCAAACAACTTCTTCATTCTCAATTAAGTTTTGGGCTGAGGGTTGGGGTTCAACTTTTCAAAAATAATTTTCATATTTGTAAAATATTTTTATAACATGATTCTTACCAACCAAGTTGCATGTTTGATTCATAATCAAAATACAAGTGAAATAAGCATGAAACTACTTTAGATCTAATCTAAACAGGTTCATGTAATTGAAATAATTTCAAATTTAAACTGCACAAATTTTTCAGACAAATATATGATGGTTCTTTGCATGAAAATTATTAACAAAAAGATTTTATTTTAGATTTAAATATTTTTTAAATCTAATAAATCATAAATTTAATCTAGATCATATCTAACAAATTTATGATTAAAGATAGATCTACACGAACTAGGACAACCTTTGCACTGTAAGGGATAAACCTTATAGCAGGACAACCTACAGTTCATGATTGATCTAAAAATTTTAATTTTAGATTTAACAATCAGATTATAAATTAGATCTAATCAAAGAAATAATCTAAGTATGTATAAATAATTATGTAATAAACAACCTAGGCTCTGACTGTTAGATGTGTGCCCTAGATGCCAGATCGGCTGACACATTTCTCTACAGATCTAAGGACAAATTTGTAATTTTGAATATAAATGAATAAAATGATTATTCTTCTATCACATTGTGTACATTGTGTCTGTGATACATCCTTTGAGTTAGTGGGAATGTAAATTCATATTTTTAAGAGTTAAAAATTTAAGGCATGAATTTACATAACTAACTCATAAACAGCTCCTGACCATAGGATCATCATGAGGATGGTGATCAATTCAGGAGGTTGGTGTACGATCGCTTTCTTAGGATAGATGTGCCTTGAGTCTACGGTATAGAAATATTGAAGCGAGAGTATAGATATTTATTGAGAACGAGAGTACTGAGCATGACCATATCAAGCAGTCATAGGAAGTCTACTTTCTCATCAATGACAGCTCGATGCTGCAGTTGTGTGTCTAGTTCTTTGACTTGAGATGCATCGACAGTTTACCTTAAGTGTATTATAGTTTGACTACATCATAACTTGGTCTCTTAACCATTCGAAACCCTAAGGTGTATGTTGGTTGTGGCATATTCATTGTAGGAACTAGGTCGCACCAAGATGAGATCTATCAACCTCGATAGATGAGAGGAGTAGTCCTATGATAATTGAAAGATCGAGTCCTTAAGCCCATGGCCATGGTAGAGTGAAATAATAGAAAATAATTTTCCATTAAGGTTTCACATCAGACTCAGATCGATCGATTAACTCATATGACTGATGTTGGGTTTGACGAGTTCACCTTAACTCTAATTCAGTCGGGACTCATGATAGAGGAACTCAATCACATAGGTAACTACACCGAGAGGTTTGTCTTTAGTTCTGATGGATTGCCACCACATACTGCTAGGTGTCACTGGTGGATTTTGGGAGCAATTAGAATGATATTGATGATCAATCATTCTAATTATTTGAATCAGAATAGTTCTTGTCCATCGAAAGAAGTTTCGATGATGTCGATGATGAGATCATGACATGTCTCATTACGATACAGAATTGAACCTAACTAGATCACACAAATAAGGGTTAGGGTCTGGATGTCATCAATTGGGCTAACTCAATTGATTTGGATTAGATCCAATTAGGTTCAAGGAAATCGTGCTAGCACACGATTGAGCCTAACTTTCTCCTCGTATAATCTTTTCGTCTCTACTGAGCCAAATATGATTTGACTCATCTAGAGAACCTTGGAAAAGTTTCTCTCAGTCTAAATGAAGCTTGTCCTGCTAAGAAAAATCTTATCTTAATTTATGAGATGAATTTAAGACAACACCTGCTAATTCCTAGCACCTGCCAATTTTATTTTAGGACATCTGTCAAAAGTTGACATATGGGTCTTAAACTGAAGAGGGCTCATTGGAGGATTTTTTATGGAGTGTCCATATGACAAAACCCAATTGAATTGGATGCCATAATCATATTATGGTATGAGCCCAATTGGATTAAAGTGGGTGCCCCAAATGGATAAGAACCAAAGAGTCCTGATAAACATGGACTCTTTGGCGCCACCTTGATTGAGCTTATCCAATGTTGGCACCAACTTAGGAGAGAGGGTGGAGTTCTTATCTGATGTGATCAGATGACATCACTCCACCAATCAAAAATTTTTCAGAATTTATTGAAATTTTTTGATTGGTTGAATGATGTGGCACTGCGCAGCATATAGGGTCTATATAAACCCTGCTGCGCCTAGGGTTTCATGGAAGAAATTATTTTATACACAAAACCTAATAGCTGCCACCCCCTCCCCTCTTCTCTATGTTCTCCCTACTCTCCTTCCTCCCCTCTTCATGTCCAAAGAGTTGGACGTCCATCTGGCAAAGATCCAAGGCATGGTGATGCCTGGAACAGAAGGCTGCAAGACATCTTCGACAAGCTGCTGCTCCAACTTCAGGAGTTCTGAAGCACTTTCAAATTAGATAAAGATCTAATTTTTGGAGTATAGATTTGTGAGGAGAAGATGTTCCATATCCTACCTGAGTGGATACCGGTAGAGACCAGGTGCTTGCGTGGCTACATCAGAATCTTGGGCTGTGTAGAGATCATCTACAGGGTAATCAGAATACCCTTGAGGTACTTCTTCTTTCATCATAGATTTAGATTTAATTTTAGATTTTAAATATTAAATAATAAAATTAAATCTAAAGAATTAGATCTAAACTATGTAGGATAATTTTTTTTAAATTATTCCACCCTAGATTTGATGAAATCTGGAAGATCCTACGAGGAAAAGCGGTTTTCCCTCCTTCAAGTGGTATCAGAGCCAGATTGCTGGCTCTATTTCAGATCTATTTTAGATCTAATTTTAATTTTAATTTATCTGATATTAAAATATTTCAGATGTCACATCAAATTTGATAGGATCTAAAATTAAAATATTTAAAATTAAATCTAAGAAGATCTAACATGCATAAGATGCATGACTAGACTAGGATTAGTTGAATCCATGAATAGTCTTAAGTTTTATGTTTTAATGAGATTAAAATATGAATTAAATATAATTTATTTTTTGTTTTTTTGATGTTATAATTATTATAATTAGATTATAAAATAAAAAATAAAATTTTAATTATTTCATAAAATTGATCTATTGCATGTCTAGACTAGTTGTAGAATTATTCTAGTAACTTGTCTAGAATAGTTTTTATTTTGAATAGTTTAATTTAAATTTTATTTTTTAGATATTACATGTGATGTATCAGATCTGAAAGTATATTAATTAGATTACTTTTTGATATATGAGATGTATGCAAAGCATGTATTAGTTAGATCTTAAATTGTATATGTGATATGTTAATTTAGATCTAACTAGTTTTGTAGTTAAATTTATATTTCTGATTAAGGTGTTCCTCATGGTCGTCCGATCATAAGAACAAAGTAAGATTTTAAGACCCTCTCTTTCCATTCAATGGGGTGTTCATATGACATGTAGGGGTGCCGTGCGTTCATCCTTAATCAGAAATCAAAACTTACTTTTCTACAAAATCCTAGATCCTGAAACCCTAGGATTTATTTTACATGCTTTATTTATGAACCCAAACTTAATTAATAAATTAAGCTTATGAAATTAAGTTAGGTCTAAAATTAAAAACTTCAGATTTAAGATATTTTCATAAAATTGGGTTCGGGCTTGGGTAGCTCAATTAGGTCTAGCGGTTGATTAAACTAAATCAAGAGTTGGTTAGGTGGGATCATGAAAGCTAATAATTGACCAGCCTAATAGGATTAAGTCTGGATCAAAGTCGAATCACATTTAGATGTGAGTCGATCAAGTTAAGACCTAATTTGGCTCAATGGTTAGAGCCTGGATTGTAGGCTAACCCAATTAATTTTGGTTCGACAATTTGGTGTCTAAGGTAAGTTGGGCAGATGCGATCGACTGATTTTTAATTGGGAGCTACTCGACTCGAATGCGTTCTTATCGAGTTAAGGCATATCCCTCCCACCGATCTCACTTACCTGGCCATATGTGTCAACTCAGTTCTGATTAGAGGTGGCTAACAATTCGAGCTAACTCATGTCTCTAGGTTAGTCATAATTGTTATGACTATGTCAAGTCAAGTTTAATGAGACCTAAATAAATCTCCCTAAGAAAATATTAAGTCTAGGTCTTCCATCATTGTAGATGTGCGGGCCCTTTCTGGGGTTGATTGTTCTCGACTGGTTACAATGGCTCAGTTACACCGGGAAGACGCAACCATGTCCATTAGGCATTGAATGCTGCAGATTAGAGGATGGGTTGGGCTCAATATTTCGAATACGGTGAGGGACCCAATCAGGAATCTAGTTCGTGCAAATGATGGGTTTGACTTAACTAAGGATTGGAGCAATATCCCAGACATAGTGAGCTTCATGAATTAGAAACTAAGTTTTGGGTGCACCATGATTAGAGAATCATTGGACAAGAGTTGTCCACTCATCGATTGACCCATCACCAATAACTGTTAGGTGAAGTGGTGAGCCAGTTGGTGAGACCGCACCACCCACTAAAAATCACTGATCATGGAGATTTTCACATCTCTACCAAGGGAGTGTAGGGATCTGAAAAAATAATGGGAGCCTAATTTATTTAAAAATAAAAATTCTAAATAAATTGATTGAGTCTGATTACAAAATCTAACTAAAAACTTTTGACTCTCTACAGAAAATATGTTTGCCTCAAACCCCCTGACCAAAATTCTAAACACCCATAGACTGACTGGACCCAATTTCAAGGACTAGTTGAGGAACTACAAAATTATTTTGGGTTTCGAAAAATTGACTCATATCTTGGACCAGGACCCACCTGCCATACCAGCACGTCCGACTGCTGAACAAAGAGCATCTCTGGAAAAGTGGATGGATGATGATAACAAAGCAAGGTACTACATGTTGGGTGCAATGTCTGATGACTTGCAGCGCCAACATGAGAACATTTTGACTTCCCGTCAAATGTTGGCTCACCTACAAGAGTTGTTTGGTGATCAGAGTCGCGCGGCCAAGTATCAAGTCTATCAAAGATTTTTTAAGGCCAAGATGCGTGATGGGTAGTCAGTCCAAGATCATTGTTTGACAATGATCAAGGATCTTGAGGAGCTTAAGAAGCTCGGTATCATCTTAGACAAGGATTTTCAGATTGATGTGATCCTTCAATCCTTGTCTGATGCATATGGTCAGTTCATCATGAACTTTCATATGCATAAGATGTAGTGTACCTTAGCCGAGTTAATGAACATACTGATTACGGCTGAGCTTTCTATGAAGGGTTCAAAAGGCTCAGTTCTTACTGTGGAGCAGATTTCTTCCAAGAAAAAGTCTTTTGGAAAGAAAAAGAAGTCTGCAAAGAAGCAGAAGATGGATGGCAAGAAAAAGAAGACAGAACCGAAGAAGAAGGTTGCTGATAAGAAAAAATATTTTCACTGTCAATCAGACGGCCATTGAAAGTGAAACTGTCCTCAGTACCTGACCACCTTGAAGAACAAGAAGGATGGTCCTTCTGGAGGTATGCTCATTTTAGAATCTAATCTTACGATTTCTTCTGCATCCAGTTGGGTGCTTGACTCTGGTTCTAGTACTCATTTGTGCACTTCTATGCAGGGTCTTAAGGAGAGCAGGAGGCTAAGGGATGGGGAGATGATCCTACACATCAGAAACGGAGCAAGAGTTCCTGCTGTGGCCGTTGGAACCTACCTTCTGCGATTACCATTAGGATTAGATTTAGTTTTAAGAGACTATTATTATGTGCCTACAGCAAGCAGGAATTTAATTTCTGTTTCATGTTTAGCACAAGAAGGCTATGTGATTAGCTTTCATAAGGACTATTGTAATATTTTTTATGAAAATAATAAAGTTGCAGATGATTTTCTTATTAACGATCTCTATCAGCTACATATTAATGTATCTGTATTTAATATTGAGTAAAATGTGAATGCCATATGAATTAAAAGGCCTAGAGATAGTCTAAATAATAAGTATCTGTGGCACCTAAGGCTAGGTCATATAACGGAAGACAGGGTTAGCAAATTGGAAAAATCTGGGCTATTAAGTCCATTGACTTTCGAGTCATATCCAGTTTGTGAATCATGCCTTCAAGGCAAAATGACCAAGCTTCCTTTTGTAGGACATTGGGAAAGGGCCACAGACCTACTTGCCCTAGACATACGGATGTGTGCGGCCCATTTGATGTGCCGGCTAGAGGCAACTACGTCTACTTCATTACCTTTACCGATGATATATCTAGGTATGGATATGTGTTTCTCATGAAACACAAGTCTGAAGCCTTTGAAAGGTTCAAAGAATTCAGACATGAGGTAGAAAAACAAACAGAAAAGCCCATTAAGGTTCTTTGATCAGATCGAGGAGGTGAATACCTTAATCGGGAGTTCCTAGACTATCTTAAGGACAATGGCATAGTTTCTCAATAGACTCCACCTGGAATGCCTCAACTCAATGGAGTTTCATAACGAAGAAATCGGACCCTATTAGATATGGTCCATTCCATGATGAGCTTCACGGAGCTCTCCGAATTTCTTTGGGGACATTGTCTCATGACAGCAATTTATGTATTGAATAGGTTTCCCTCTAAAATCATTCCTACCACACCATATGAGATATGACATAGTAAGAAGCCAAGTCTGAATCATCTCAGAATTTGAGATTGTCCAGCTCATGTCAAGAGACAGCAGGCAGACAAGTTAGAGTTCAGGTCTTTTAGAGCTCGATTCATAGGATATCCTAAAGAATCATTAGGATACTATTTTTATATTTCGAAAGACCATAATGTGATTGCGAGTCGAAATGCTATTTTTCTTGAAAAATAGTTTATTCAAGATGGTGGCATCGGAAGAATAGTTAAGCTCAAGGAGAATGTCTCCCAAGAGCAACGAGCTCAAGAACCTAAGGAACCTAATCAATCAGAACCAGTCCCAATACAACCTCTTCCACCTCATAGATCGACTTGGGTTTTTCATCCTCCTGAAAGGTACTTAGGTACCATACAAGAGGAAGTAGAGGAAATATTCCTCATGGAAAATGGGGCTCATGGTGATGATCCCAAGACCTATGACGAGGCGATATCAGATATCGACTCCGAGAAATAATTAGAGGCAATGAGATCAGAAATTGACTCGATGCATTCAAACCAAGTCTGGACCTTGGTAGATCCACCTGAAGGTATTGTACCTATTGGGTGTAAATGGATCTTCAAAAGAAAGATAGGTGCAGATGGGAATGTGGAGACATTCAAGGCTAGGCTCGTAGTGAAAGGTTATAGTCAGTGTGAAGGCATTGACTATCAGGATACCATTTCGCCCATAGCCATCCTAAAATCCATCCACACATTGCTTGCTGTTGCAGCCTATTTCGATTATGAAATATGGTAGATGGACGTGAAAACAACATTCTTAAATGGACATCTTGACGAAGATATCTATATGGAACAGTCACTTGGTTTCACATCCAGTGATGATGATCACAAGATCTACAAGCTGCAAAGGTTCATTTATGGACTTAAGCAAGCATCTCAGAGTTGGAATACTCATTTCAATGATGTCATCAAAATGTTTGGTTTCATCAAGAATGAGGAGCAACCATGTGTGTTCAAAAAAATTAGTGGGAGCACAGTTATCTTCCTCGTATTGTACGTAGATGACATCCTCCTAATTGGAAATGACATTCTCATGTTGACCTCAGTCAAAGTATGGTTGTCTAAGGAGTTCTCTATGAAAGATCTAGGAGAGGCATCCTTTATACTAGGTATTAAGGTCTATAGAGATAGACTAAATAGGATGCTCGGACTTTCACAGAAGATGTACATAGAGGAGGTGCTAAAAAGGTTTAGCATGAAAAACTCCAAAAGAGGTTTATTACCTTTTAGACATGGCATTCATCTCTCCAAGAAGATGTGCCCTAGCACACCTGAGGAGATTGAACGCATGAGCAAGATCCCTTATGCTTCAGCAATAGGGAGTCTCATGTATGCCATACTATGTACACGACCTGATATAGCCCATGCTATGAGTGTCACAAGCAGATATCAATCGAATCCAGGTGAAGAGCACTGGACTTCTGTGAAATGTATCCTTAAGTACTGGAGAAGGACTAAGGATATATTTCTAATCTTTGGGAATGAAGAACTCTAGATTCAGGGATATACAGACTTAGACTTTATGTCTGATATAGATGATCGAAAGTCGACATCTGGGAGTTTGTTCATTTGCAATGGTGTAGTTAGCTGGAAGAGTTTCAAGCAGACGGTGATTGCTGATTCCACCATGGAGGCAGAATATATTGCTGCATCGAAAGCTGCGAAGGAGGTATTCTGGTACAAGAAGTTTACTGTAGAACTTGGAGTGATGTCATCGGATGCCATACCTCTTTACTGCGACAATAATGGCACCATTGTTGGGAAATGTATCCCAAAAAGCCAATCATCAAGCTGTTGACGATTGAGCAACCAAGTATTGTAATTGATTTGTTAATAAATAAAATATATTTGGCATCTTCATCATAAGCTTTCATCTTCTAATGAACTCCATTGTTATGATGAAGTCCTTAGGACTATTTAAGTTCGATAAAGAGAGGATTTATCGATTAGTCCTTAAAACTGTTCACGACCAAATGATAGGCTGTTAATAAGGACGACAGCTTCTATCGAGCATAGGTCGCTGTAGGCCATATGGGTTGGTTGTCCTCTTAACCAAGGAGTGTGGAGACACTGGTATGGCATACAGGTGAGATGTAAGGGTACATCATCATTGAACGTGACCAACTCCAGAGTATTCTGCTGTCGAGAATGTCTCTGATGGGATATAGGTATAAGTGTCCCTTAGACTTGAGATCGCCTCAGTGACTTGCAAGCAACTCACTGTGCTTTGGTACTAGACTAACTGAATTTCTAATTCAGGGACGGAAGGCTTCTGGGCACAGTCAAGTACTTGCAAAGTCAGAGTGTGATCGAGATGGGATTGACCACCCCAAGAGTTGGAGAAGAATGAGTCGCTGTATTTCAATTTAGCAAAACCTTGGCCAGGATAATCCATCAGATGGATTTGATATTTTGAAATACAATGTGGACAACCTGATCAGAGTTGACAGTTGAACTCTGGGGTGTCCTATGATCATTTTGGTCCAGGAGATGAATTATATGAAAACTATATCCGCATGGGTTCTAAGGATGTTGTTCTACACATTCGACCTATCCGGTCGTCGGGTACCATTGCTAGATGGTCACTTCGATTGGTACAAAAATTTATTCCTATGCTACCAGCTTAGGTTTGGACCTATAAGATCACACACATTAGAGTTCATGATCCGATCGGATGGTTGATCAACGATTAAGAATCATTCTAGGGTTAAATGATCAATACGATTGACATTTAACCCAGTGCAAGTGTTACAGGAGGATCGATTAGCAATTTGATTGCTAATTGGCTTAATTTGATTAAGCCAATGGGCTGAGATTAAGTATAATTAAATATGATTTAATTAGATTTGGTTTGGGCTTAATTGGATCAAGTCCAATTGGTTTATTGGATAAGCCAAGTGCAAGGAAAAACTAGTCCTAGTTCAACTAGGACTTGGGTCAATCTAATTTCTAATTTGATTAAAAAATTAAATCAGATTTAAATCTAATTTAATCTGATTAAATTAGGTTCTTTATTGGATTAAGACCTATTTTAATTAGGTTGATCTAATTTTGGTTTGATTTGGTTTGAGAAACCAAATTAAAACAAGTCATGAGATAGAATCCTAGTAAGACTAGGATTCCACCTTGCGCCACATAAGCCTTCCCCACGCCCTCTCTCTTATTCAACGCCAATCTCCACTTATTTTGTGTGATAAAAGCCCTCTCCCAGGTCTCTCCCACGTTCACAAAAGGTCTCCTCTCTTCTTTCTTACATGGAAGGTGGTTTGGATCAAATCAAAAAGGAATAAGTTTGGATTTCGAATTCTATGAGATAGAGTTTTAGAAATCCAAAACTCTTTCAATTTTGCACCGAATTTATCCAATTTTTTTTTGGAATCTTTGTGTCTTTTAGGGTATATATTGTGTACCCTTTTTTGGTGATCCATGTATGAAAATAAGGAGGAGGTGCTCAAGAGTTGGGCGCCCCTTAACTTGCAATGTTTGGATAAGCCTTGACTAGGTATTTGACCTAGACAAGGACTCTATCATATCTCTTTGTATAAAATGAGTTTCTTTGTGAAATTTTAGGTAAAGATAGATATTTGAGAGACCTTTTGCCATCCCAAAATTAGAGAGAAAAACCTTTGGGTCGTGGAGATATAAAAGATGCAAGTTAGGGTGTCTAGAGAGAAATGTGAAGAAGAAGAGGGTCTTCTTCTAGGGTTTTTTATTTTCATATCTTTCCTCCCTCCATCTTGAGTTTTCTGAGAGCGTCTCAGATCTGAAACTGCTCCTTTTACTTTTCATCTTTGGAAGAGTTCAAATCAAGAAGAAGTAGGCACCTAATCAACCATCAAAGAAGGATCAGCGCAGTACTAGCATACTGTGCTGATTTTCTGAAGCAGGACTTCTGATCGAGATTCGTGGGCTCGTGTGGATGACTCCTAGAGGCCGAACACATGTGCGGCTTGCAACATCATCCTTAAGCCCGGATCAACGAGGTTAGAGCGTCTAACTTGCAAGGTAATAGATCTGATCTATTATTTAATACATACATTAGATGTGGTATAGAAACATGTTGATATGATCAACATGTAGTTCATGCTATATTTATATATTTTAATTTTTGATTTAATACTATGTAATAATCATGTAATAGGATCTTAGATCTAGAGATTCTCTGATTTTAAAAAATAAATTTTAATTTATTTTAGTCTTCCGCTGTATGATCTTGAAAAAGTTTCAAGATCTAACCCTGAAACCCTAGATCTGGTTCCTACAATTGGTATCAGAGTCAGGTTCTTTATTACATAATTATTTATACATGCTTAGATTATTTTTTAGATTAGATCTAATTTATAATCTAATTATTAAATCTGAAATTAAAATTTTAGATCAATCACAAACTGCAAGGTTGTCCTGCTGTAAGGTTTACCCCTTACAGTGCAAAGGTTGTCCTAGTTTGTGTAGATCTATCTTTAATCATAAATTTGTTAGATATAATCTAGATTAAATTTATGATTTATTAGATTTAAAAGATATTTAAATTTGAAATAAAATCTCTTTGTTAATAATTTTTGTGCAAAGAAATTGTTTAAAGTTGAAATTGTTTCAATTACATGAACCTGTTTAGATTAGATCTAAAGTAGTTTCATGTTTATTTCACTTGTATCTTGATTATGAATCAAACATGCAATATGGTTGGTAGAATCATATTGTAAAATTATTTTACAAATATGAAAATTATTTTTTGAAAAGCCGAACCCAACCCTCAGCCCAAAACTTAATTAAGAATTAAGAAGTTGTTTGATTAGGTTCTAGGATTGTGAATTGAAGAACCTAAGACACAAATCATAACACATTGGGTTAATGGGTTAGTGGGAATTAGGTCCATTAATTGGGTTAGACCTATGGTTAGATTAAAGATGGACTTAATTAGAGAATTGACTAAATCTAATCAATTATTGTCTTAGATTAGGTCAAGGATTCTCTAGATCAATTACAATAGTTGTAGTTGGTCAAGTCCATGTCTTTAACGAGAACCAAATGGACTTGATTCTTGGCTAAGCAGTCTAGCATGAACTGTTAGGTTGATCTAATCGAAACTAATTAAACCAGTTGGTGTCTAAGGTAAACCAGACCGGTGGTTTTTAATTGGGAGCCCGCTTACCTGGCCATTTCTGATGGTGTCTAAGGCAAGCTTTGGCAGACCCTCCCACTGATCGAACTTACCTGGCCTCTTGGTGAAATTATGTTTTGATCGGATCACTTGACTATTCGAGCTGACCCATGTCAGCTAGGTAAATCAGTGTGACTGATTTAGGTGCTCCTAGACCAGCCCTTTTAATGGTCTCCCTTAAGCTGACTTGGTGAAGTCAGTGGGAGGATCATGATAAGCTGGTTCATCTGACCTCATCCTCTAAATTATTTAAATCCTCTAAAATTATTAGGTCCTTAAAATGACAAAGTTATGGAGATAACTGAGTCATAGCCTCCCATTAAGGTGTTTGATAATGAGTCCATTAACTCAATAATCATTGCAGACCCAAAGGCCTGGTGCTTGTTGACTAATGGAATTATCACTCATCATATGACGACTTGGAAGTGTCTCTCTAATGGTGGTTAGGTGAGCCAACCAAAGTTGGGCTTAATCATTTGTTGATTAGATACACCAAGTATGATCATGTTAATGGTTGGACCTAACCGGATCCTTACAGTGGAGGCCAAAGCCTACTGATTAGATTTCTGGGGCAAAATTAAAATTACTAAAAATTATTTAGAGAAATAATTGGTTATGAACCTACGCTTAGATGTACATGGGTTGACCAATCAAAGTTGGGCTTGTGTGCAGTCTAAGTAGATTCTAGTACCCGCTAAGGAATTAGGGTAATTCCTCAAATTGGAGGTACAGGCTACCAATTTGAATAAAATAATGGGAGAAACCTTTTGATTAAAGTCCAAATCTTTAGGTTTAATGAATTAATTACTAATTAGGTTATGGTTCTCCTTTCTGCAAATATGGCCACTTCCCTATCGCTCCGATCATTGTTGGACAATAATAAGTTGGTGGGACCCAACTTTGGTAGCTGGTACCGAAAGTTGAAGATAGTCCTGGAGCATAAACGGATCCTATATGTGATAATGGATCCTGCATCTGAGGAGCCAGCTGTCAATGCATGTGGAATAGTCAGAGACACTTACCAGAAGTGGCTCAATGACCGGATCACGATGCGCTGTATCATGCTGGCTGCCATGAGCGATGAGTTCAGTCGCAGATTCGAGATGGCTCAGCCAAAGGACATGATTCAAGTATTGGAGGATGCCTTTGGCACACCCGATGATGTAGAGAGGTACAAGACTAGTTGTGCCATCTTCAACGCCAAAATGCGGGATGATGCCTCTATCACTGATCATGTATTGTACATGATCGAGCTGATGGAACGATTGAGCAAGCTCGGCTTTCCCTTGCATGAGTAGCTTGAGAAAGATGCAATACTGAACTCGCTGCCCAAGTCTTATCTCCCATTCCTCACTCATTATAGAATGACAAAGTCTGAAGTAAACTACCATGGATTACTGGGGTTGCTTCAGAACTTTGAGAAAGATCACCAACTTCATAAGGAGTCGGTGAACATAGTGGGAGGTTCATCTTCTGGTTCTCGACCATTTAAGAAAGGGAAGAAGAACAAGAAGAATAAAGTGAAGAAGGTGCAAGTTCAGGCTGGGACATCAGTGCAGAGCCAGACCAAAGAGATCAAGCCTGATAAGAGTCTATTCTACTGGCAAGCACCCTAGATTAGATAGTGTGTCAGATATTTACTTATGGCATTAGAGGCTAGGTCATATAAACAAGAACAGAATAAACAGGTTGACTCAAGAGGAAATCCTCAAAGTCAGTGATTGTGAATCACTTCCAACCTGTGAGTCCTGTCTTCTTGGTAAAATGACCAAGTCACCTTTTACTGAAAAAGGTGAGAGAGCTACTAAGCTCTTGGGCCTAGTACATACGATGTATGCGGGCCCATGAGCACCAGTGCTAGATGTGGATATTTCTACTTCATAACTTTCTCGGATGACCTATCCCGATATGGATATGTCTATCTGATGAAACATAAGTCGGATTCATTTGAAATATTCAAACGATTCCGAAGTGAAGTAGAAAAATAAATTGGAAAGAGTATTAAAACTCTTCAATCTGATCGAGGAGGAAAATACTTTTCTAGTGAGTTTCTCACATATCTAGAAGAGAATGAGATTCTCTCCCAATAGACTCCTCCAGGAACACCACAGCATAATGGTGTGTCTGAAAGGAGGAATCAGACTCTGTTAGACATGGTCCGATCCATGATGGGTTTTGCTAGCTTGCTGATATCCTTCTGGGGATATGCACTCGAATCGGCCTGTTATCTGTTAAATAAGGTTCCAAGTAAGTCTGTAATTAAGACTCCATATGAGATATGGACGGAACGTAAGCCAGCACTTTCACACCTTAGGGTCTGGGGGTGCCCGACCTATGTCAAACGATTAGTCACAGACAAACTTGGACCTAGGTCTGACAAATGCTCATTCATAGGGTACCCCAAAGAGACAAAAAGATATTTTTTCTACCATGCTGATGAACAAAAGGTATTCGTCAGCCTTAAGGTAATCTTTTTAGGAAAGGAGTTCCTTGGTGAAGGAACCATTGCCTCTAAGGTTGAACTTGATGAAGTTCAACAGGTAGAAGGACCGACACCAATAGCTGAACCTGAGTCGGATATGATTAGATCAGATCCGGAGCCCAATATACCTGCACCATTAAGGCGATCCGGTAGAGTACCGCATCAGCCGGATAGATACTACGGTTTCTTGGTCCGAGACGGTGATCCCATCGAACTTGATGAGAATAATGAGGATCCGATCACCTATATGGATGCAATGCAAAGACCTGATTTCGAGAAATGGCTTGAAGCCATGAAATCCGAAATGGAGTCCATGAAGGTCAATGATGTATAGACATTGGTTGACCCACCTGAAGGGGTTAAACCCATTGGGTGTAAATGGGTCTTCAAAAGTAAGAGGGGCGCAGATGGAAAGGTGAAGACCTATAAAGCCCGTCTGGTCGCCAAGGGATATCGTCAACGTTATGGTATTGACTATGACGAGATGTTTTCCCTGTGGCAATGCTCAAATCCATTCGGATAATGCTTGCAATAGCTGCCCATCTGGATTATGAGATCTGGCAGATGGATGTAAAGACAGCTTTCCTGAATAGAGAGCTGACTGAAGAGGTGTATATGATACAACCTGAGGGATTTACATCCACAGATGAGTCCAAGGTGTGCAAGCTTCAGAGATCCATTTATGGATTGAAGCAAGCTTCTCAGAGTTGGAACATGTATTTTGATAAGGTGATCAAAATGTATGGCTTCATTAAGAATGGAGAAGAGTCCTGCATCTATAAATGGGCAAATGGTCCAGTTGTGGTATTCCTTATCTTGTTCGTAGATGACATTCTCTTAATCGAAAATGACATCCCCGCACTACAGGGAATAAAAGTTTGGTTGTCATCACAATTCTCCATGAAAGACTTGGGTGAAGCATCCTACATCCTAGGGATGAAGATCTATAGTGATAGATCTAAAAGGATGCTTGGGTTATCCCAGTCCATGTACATAGACACTGTGCTAAAGAGGTTCAGCATGGAGAATTCCAAGAAAAGCTATCTACTGATAGGCCATGGAATTTCTCTCTCTAAGAAGGATTGTTCGACAACTCCTGAAGAGAGAGAGCGTATGAGTAGAGTCCCATATGCTTCAGTCGTGGGATCTATCATGTACGCCATGACATGTACAAGACCAGATGTGGCATACTCACTAGGAGTAGTGCGTAGATACCAATCTGATTCTGGAGAAAATCACTGGAAAGTGGTTAAAGCCATCCTTAAGTATTTGAGAAATACTAAGGACCAATGGTTGGTTTATGGTGAGTCAGATCTGAAACTTGTGGGGTTCACAGACTCCAGCTTTCAATCTGACCATGATGACAGCAGGAGCGTATCGGGTTATACTTTTACTCTGAATGGTGGAGCCATCTGCTGGAAGAGTCCCAAGCAACATACTGTGGCAGACTCTGTTTGTGAAGTGGAGTACATCGCAGCATCGGATGCTGCGAAGAAAGCTGTGTGGTTGAGGAAATTCATCAATGATCTCGGAGTAGCACCCTCCCTCGATGGTCCAGTCCTGCTCTACTGCGACAGCACTGGTGCCATAGCTCAGGTGAAAGAACCCAAAGCACATCAGCGGACGAAGCACATCTTGCACCACTTCCACCTGGTCTGGAAGATCGAGGTGACGTCGACCTTCAGAAGATCGACGAAAAGGAGAACCTGGCCGACCCCTTAACTAAAGCCCTGACGATAAAGGAGTTCGACAACCACAAGTCGAAGATGGGTATTAGATACTGTGCCGAGTGGCTTTAGGATAAGTGGGAGTTGTTGGACAATGTATCCCAAAAAACCAATCGTCAAGCTGTTGTCGGTTGAGCAACCAAGTATTGTAATTGATTTGTTAATAAATAAAATATATTTGGCATCTTCATCATAAACTTTCATCTTCTAATGAACTCCATTGTTATGATGAAGTCCTTAGGACTATTTAAGTTCAATAA
This sequence comes from Elaeis guineensis, assembly GCF_000442705.2. Taxonomy (NCBI): domain Eukaryota; kingdom Viridiplantae; phylum Streptophyta; class Magnoliopsida; order Arecales; family Arecaceae; genus Elaeis; species Elaeis guineensis. The sequence continues at coordinate 53,246,064 of NC_026002.2, read as the reverse complement.
AGAGAGGATTTATCGATTAGTCCTTAAAACTGTTCACGATCAAATGATAGGCTGTTAATAAGGATGACAGCTTCTATCGAGCATAGGTCGCTGTAGGCCATATGGGTTGGTTGTCCTCTTAACCAAGGAGTGTGGAGACACTGGTATGGCATACAGGTGAGATATAAGGGTACATCATCATTGAACGTTGTTGCTCCTAGATTGATTTTGATGATTACAAAGCAGATTGAAGGGATACAAACAATTGAAAAAGTCCTTATGCTCTTCAAGGGCAAAATCATAATTTCACTAAAATCCTGATTTGATAGTACCATTTGGTAGAACAAATGATTTGAAATCTATTGATGAAAATTTCATTGTGTTTGGACTAATATTTTTGAAGTTATGAAGGTTTGAAGTGCATGAGTCGACTCATGAGTCAACTCATGGCACTATGAGCTGAATGGCACGAAAAAATTCTCATGGCACGCTGGATTTTTGGCTTGGCACGACCTGTGAGTCGACTCATGAGTCGACCCACAAGGCATGAGTCGACTCATGAGTCGACCTCTGCTGATTTGAGCCGAAAAATCCAGAAATCAGATCTTCTGGTCTGTTGCAACAGAAGTCGACTCATGAGTCGACTCCTGAAGCATGAGTCGACTCATGAGTCGACCCCTGCGACGGGAAATGTCAGCAACGGCTATTTTTTTGCCCATTTTAATTGCCATTTATGCTTCCTAAAAATCCTCTAACGGCTCTTTATCTGCCTAAATTATTTTCTCTTGCTTCTAATGCTACAAAATGCTTTAAATGATGAAAGAAATTGCAGATTAAATAGCGGATCAAACGTGAAATCAAGTGTGAAAAGAAAAAAAGAGAGGAAAAAGAGAAGAACAGAAGAGAGGATCCGAAATTTGCAAGAAAAAGCCTGAGATCAACGAAATATCCATAGAGAAAAAGAGAGAGGATCCACAATATACCAGAGAGATTGTGAAAGAGAAAAGGAAGATCTTTCAAGGAGAGAATTCTTCACGCCTATCGTTTCAACCTTGATCTAGAGATCGTTCAAAGCTTTCAAGAGATCTTCAATCAACAATCAACCTCTTCTCAAGCGTTCAACCGTTCATTCATCTTGAGAAAATCTGAAAAAGGGGTTCTTCATTTGAGTAAAGCTTTTATTGTTATATTTGCTCATTTAAGGAGCTGTTTTTGTATTCATCTGTGCTCTAAATATTCTTACTCTTTGTGAGTTTTTGCTCTTGTTTTTGGAGGATTTCCAAAACAAGAAAAGGTTGATCCGAACCTGAAATCGGAGTGTTTTGGGTTTGCTTGTACCCGGGAAATAAGTGTTCTAGCTTGGGATAGCTAGGGTCGGAGTTTCCGACGTCTTGTATTCTAGCTTGGGATAGCTAGTGTCGGAGTTTCCGACGTTTTGTATTCGGGTTGAATACAAAGGATAGTGGATTAAAATTCCCAAGTGGGATCTTGGGGAGTGGATGTAGGTGCAAGGTTAGCACCGAACCACTATAAATCCTTGTGTTTGTGGTGTGCTTTATCGCTTTATCTTATTTCTTTATTATATCCTTGCAATACTGCTTTAGTTAACTAATATTGATTTAAAGCCATTGTTTTGTTCTTCATAAGTTATCTGTTGGGCTTAAAATTTTTAGAAACCCAATTCACCCCCCCTCTTGGGTTGCATAGCTGGGCAACAAGTGGTATCAGAGCCAGTGCTCTAGCCTTTCTTTGATCAAACAATCAAAGAGCCAAAGATCTATGGCAACCCATGTTGGAACTTCTCTAGCTGAGGGGCAATCAACAAACCGACCTCCACTTTTCAATGGGTCTAATTACACCTATTGGAAAGCTCGGATGAAGATTTTCATACAAGCACTCGACTATGATATGTGGAGTATCATAGTGAATGGTCCTCACACACCCACCAAGATTATAGATGGTGAGGAGTCAACCAAACCCGAGAAAGAATGGGATGAGGTTGACAAGAAATTGGCACAATTAAATGCCAAAGCTATGAATGTTCTTTATTGTGCACTAGATGCTAGTGAATTTAATCGCATTTCTACTTGTGCATCTGCTAAAGAAATATGGAATAGGTTAGAAGTCACCCATAAGGGAACAAATCAAGTAAAAGAGTCTAAAATAAACATGCTTGTACATAAATATGAATTGTTCAAAATAGAGCATGATGAGTCCATAACTGCTATGTTTACTCGTTTTACTGATATAATCAATGGTTTAAAGAGTCTTGGCAAATCTTATACTAACAGTGAACCTGTAAGGAAGATTCTCAGGTCACTGCCAAGAACTTGGGAAGCCAAGGTGACTGCCATCCAAGAAGCAAAGGACTTGAACACTCTACCTCTAGAAGAGCTTCTTGGATCCTTGATGACTCATGAACTTAGCATGATGCAACATCAAGAGGATGAAATCAAAAAGAAAAGAACCATTGCCCTCAAATCCACAACTTCACCTGATTATGAAACAGATGACTCTGAAGATGAAGATCAGGATGAGGAGATGGCTCTCATCACCCAGAAATTCAAGAAGTTTCTAAGAAAAAGGAAACAGGGGATGAGAAAGAAATTTACAAAAGGGGATCAAAGCATAGAAAAGGAGAAAGATCAAACCCCTATATGCTACGAGTGCAAGAAGCCAGGACATTTCAGATCCGAATGTCCTCATTTGAAGAAAGGTCCAAAGAAATTCAAAAAGAAGGCAATGATGGCGACCTGGAGTGCGAGTGATGACTCAAGCTCCGACGAGGAAACTTCAACCGAACAAGCCAATCTGTGCCTGATGGCACATGAAAATGAGGTAACTTCTGAATCCACTAGTGAATTTACTTTTGAAGAATTGCATGAAGCTTTCTATGATTCAATTGATGAATTAAAGAAACTAGGGAAGAAAAATAAAGAGCTGAAATTGAAAAATCAGTCCTTAGTGAAACAAGCTGAAATTCTTTCAATTGAAAAATTCACATTGATTCAAGAAAATCAAAACTTTAAGGATGAAATTAACAGGCTGAAATCTATAGTAGATAAGTTCACCTTAAGTTCAAACAAGCTAAATATGATCCTTGATAATCAGAAAGCTATATATGATAAGGCTGGACTTGGTTATAAACCCCTGAAGAAACAAAAATTTTTGAAGGATATTTATGCAAATTATTCAAGCAAAAAGCCTACAAATATTACTTGTTTTAAATGTGGAAGAATAGGACATAAATCATACACATGTCTTATTAACAAATATGCAAACACAAAGAAAATATGGGTTCCAAAAGGAACCATTCTAACTAACCTGAAAGGACCCAAGAAAGCTTGGGTACCTAAGACAGAAACTTGATCTGTGCTTGCAGGTGTGTCTAGCATCCCAAGAAGAAAACAGGAAATGGTATCTTGACAGCGGATGCTCGAGACACATGACTGGTGATGAATCACAATTCATCACGCTTGATGCTAAGGATGGAGGGATGGTCACCTTTGGAGATAATGGCAAAGGAAAGATCATCGGGATAGGTAACATTGGTATCACTCCCTCCAAATACATTGAGAATGTTTTACTTGTTAAAGGTTTAAAGCATAACTTACTTAGCATTAGTCAATTCTGTGATAAAGGGTATAAAGTAAGTTTTGAATCATCTGTATGCATTGTGACGAGTCCTATTAACGATGGCATTAAATTTATAGGACATAGGCATGGCAATGTTTATATGGTAGACTTGAATGATTTAACTAAATTAGACATGCAATGCCTAGTTTCCTTAAAAGCTAAAATAAATGAGACTAGTTGGCTGTGGCATCGTAGACTTGCACATATTAGCATGTATTCTCTTTCAAAATTAATCAAAAAGGATTTAGTTCTCGGTTTGCCAAAATTAAATTTTGAAAAGGATAGAATTTGTGATGCATGCCAATTAGGTAAACAAACTAGAGTATCATTTAAATCCAAAAATACTATTTCAACTTCTAGACCTTTAGAGCTCTTACATATGGATTTATTTGGACCAACTAAAACCACAAGTCTAGGAGGAAAACGATATGGATTTGTAATAATTGATGATTACTCTCGTTTTACTTGGGTTTTCTTTTTAGCTCACAAAAATGAAACTTTTCAAATTTTCACGAAATTTCATCAAAAAGTCACTAATGAAAAAGGGTTTTCAATTCAAAATATTAGAAGTGATCATGGAACAGAATTTGAAAATCATGACTTTGAAAATTTTTGTGATGAAAATGGAATTGGCCACAACTTCTCTGCTCCTAGGACACCCCAACAAAATGGGGTAGTTGAAAGGAAAAATAGAACCTTAGAAGAAATGGCCCGTATCATGCTCTGTGAAAGCAATCTTCCAAAATATTTTTGGGCGGAAGCTATTAACACAGCATGTTACATTTTAAATTGTGCTTTAATAAGACAATTTTTAAAGAAAACCCCCTATGAACTTTGGAAAGGAAGAAAACCAAATATTGCCTATTTTCATGTTTTTGGTTGCCGATGTTTTGTATTAAATAATGACAAAGAAAAACTTGGTAAATTTGATGCAAAATCAGATGAAGCAATCCTTCTAGGTTACTCCTCCACTAGTAAAGCATTTAGAGTGTTCAACAAAAGAACCTTAGTAGTTGAGGAGTCCATACATGTTGTCTTTGATGAATCTAACGATCTTCCTTCAAGGAAGAATAAGGGTGTTGATGATGCAGATCCACTAATAGAAGGTATGAAGGAGATCACTCTAAAAGATTCAGCAACTCCAGAAGACAAGGATCAAGAAGATGAACAAAATGAGAAAGGTGAAGAAATTCAAGAACAACCTCAAGGTACAAATGATTTACCCAAGGAATGGAGGTATGTTCACAACCACCCTAAGGAATTAATTATCGGTGATCCTATGCATGGGGTAAAAACACGTTCTTCACTTAGAGATGTACTTAATCATTGTGCTTTTGTATCTCAACTTGAACCTAAAACTTTTGAAGAAGCTGAAAATGATCATAACTGGATTAATGCTATGCAAGAAGAACTCAGTCAATTTGAAAGAAATAATGTTTGGACCTTAGTGAAAAGACCTAAAGATTATTCAATAATTGGGACAAAATGGGTCTTTAGAAACAAATTAGATGAGCATGGAAATGTAATTAGAAATAAAGCAAGACTGGTTGCTAAGGGATATAATCAAGAAGAAGGAATTGATTTTGATGAAACCTTTGCACCTGTTGCTAGATTAGAAGCCATTAGACTTCTACTTGCTTATGCTTGCTTTATGAAATTCAAACTATTTCAAATGGATGTTAAAAGTGCATTTTTAAATGGATATATTTCTGAAGAAGTATATGTAGAACAACCCCCTAGATTTGAAAATCATGCTTTTCCCAATCATGTCTTTAGATTAAATAAAGCTTTATATGGTCTAAAACAAGCACCTAGAGCATGGTATGAAAGGCTAAGCAAATTTCTACTAAATAATGGTTTCTCAAGAGGCAATGTGGATACAACTCTATTTATTAAAAGAAACCAAAATGATATGCTAATTATACAAATTTATGTTGATGACATAATTTTTGGGTCTACTAATGAATCCCTTTGTCAAGACTTTGCTAAGCTTATGCAGGGAGAGTTCGAGATGAGCATGATGGGAGAACTCACTTTCTTCCTCGGACTCCAAATCAAACAATCAAAAGAGGGAATCTCCATCACCCAAAGCAAGTACACCAAGGAACTACTCAAAAGATTTGGAATGGAGAACTGCAAACCAATTGGCACACCAATGAGTCCCTCATGTAAGCTTGACAAGGATGATGAAGGTAAAAGCGTAGACTTAAAATACTATAGAGGTATGATTGGCTCATTATTATATTTAACTGCAAGTAGGCCTGATATCATGTTTAGTGTTTGCTTATGTGCAAGATATCAATCTAATCCTAAGGAATCTCATTTGAATGCTGTTAAAAGAATCCTTAGATACTTAAATGGTACACAAACTATAGGGTTATGGTACTCTAAGGACTCACAAATTAATTTGTTAGGATATTCTGATGCTGATTTTGCTGGATGTAAATTAGATAGAAAAAGCACAAGTGGAACTTGCCAATTTCTTGGAGTTAACCTAATCTCATGGTTTAGCAAGAAACAAAATTCGGTGGCACTGTCTACGGCTGAGGCCGAATACATTGCAGCCGGAAGTTGTTGTGCTCAAATCTTGTGGATTAAGCAACAACTCGAAGATTTTGGAATCAAACTTAATGAAACACCAATAAAATGTGATAATACAAGTGCTATAAATCTATCTAAAAATCCAATACAACACTCAAGATCTAAACATATTGAAATAAGACATCATTTTATAAGAGAACATGTTCAAAACAAAAATATAATTCTTGAATATGTTTGCACTGAAAATCAATTAGCTGATATCTTTACAAAGGCCCTTAGTGAGGAAAGATTCTGTGAAATTAGGAGAAATCTAGGAATTCTAGATCCATTTATCTGAAATTTCTCAATTTCCAAAGAATAGATGTCAAAAACTCTTAGAGCTCAATTTTTAACATCTATCCTGGTTTCAAAAGCTCAGTTTTATCACTCTAAAAACTTATCATTGAGCAAAATTCTTTCTCCCAAAATTTTGAATTTTTCTGGAATTTATTTGTATTTTTCCTGATTTTCTGAACTTCATGAGTCGACCCCCATGAGTCGACTCAATGGCAAACTTGTTAATCCCACCAACTTCCATCGGGTTCATTATTTTTAAAACGGGAAACCTTGTTTATGAGACGACTCATCTTCTCGTCGTCTTCCTTCCGAAAGCCGTCCTCTCCAAACTTCTGTTTTGCTCCAAATCCAAGGATTAATTTCGAGGCAATTCTCCCTCCTCCTCTCCACCAAAAATCGTCTCCTTGAAAAGGATTTTTCTGTGCTTTCTCGCAGTGTTAGGCGCGGGTGGAACGTGCCCTAGAACTTCACCGTTCATTCAAAATCCACTTCTTTTCTCCACCAAAATTCTTCTTTACTCTTTTGTGATCCCTCCTCCACTGAATTCAAGTCTTCTTGTCTGCTACCTTATTGGATATGGCTCCAAAGATGAAACTTCCCCAAAGAAGGAAATCAATCCGAGAGCTTGAGGAAATTGTCCGAAAGAAAAGGCATGCTCAGTCTTCCACTGTTCCCAATCCAGTTTCAGTACCTGCTCAAGGTCCCTCTCAACCCTCCATAAGCCCCAGTGTAAATCTTCTTTCTGATAGAAAAGTAGAAACCGGGAAAAATATAGATTTTCGGTTCTTTGAGAAAGAAGGCTTTACTTTTGCTACCAAGATCAAAAATCAAGGATGGGAACTTTATTGCTCTCTTAAGGAAGTCACCTATGTTGATCTAGTCAGAGAGTTCTACCAGAACCTAAATTATGGAAACGGGTCTGTGACTTCAACTGTAAAGGGGATTGACATCTGTTTGGATTCTAGGATATTGGGAGAGATACTTCAGTTGCCTAGTGAAGGATACTCATATATGGAACTCCCAATTAAAGAAGAAGGGATCAGAATTATCTTAGGAGAAGATTTTTCAGGAAGTTTAAACAGATTGGAAGCAAAGCTACTATCCATTGAAATGAGGGTCCTGCATCAGATTGTGACAAAACTTTTCTTTCCTAGGAGTGGTAGACATGACTTACTATCTGGCAGAGATGTATGTATCATGTTTCATATCATCACTCAGACCCCCTTAAACCTCCCTACACTTATGATAGAGGCCATGAGAGAAACTTTGAACAGATCCAAGGCACACTTGCCTTATGGTATGGCCCTTACTAGAGTTTTTAGGAGGTTTGGAGTTAGCTGTGAAGGGGAGACACCTACCAAGCTCTCACATGTGGACACTTTCAACCAACAAGCCTACACCGAATGGGAATTACAAAGACTGTTGGTGGTTGGATCAAGGGCTCTGAAGAGAGAGCTGAGGAAAGAGCTGAAGACAGAACTGAAGGCAGAGTAGAAGAAGAAGGTCCATCTTCTCCTGTACATGATTTTAGGGCAGCTTCACCAGATACCCAGTTCATTCATGATACTGAGGCTGGCCCTTCTGCGTTTACTAGGATGCCCACACCAGTGTATCAGCCAGAGAGCAGAGCACCTCATTCAGAGTTCAGACTGGCTGACGATCAGATCGAGCATATATCTCAGCGTGGGGCTTCTTTGTTGTCTAGCCAGTGGAGTAGTACTTCTTTTGCACCTGGAGCTACTTCTTCTGATCAGACCATTACTCCCCACATCTCCACTATATTTCAGATGATTTCAGATCAGTCCATCAGGATACAGCAGCTTGAGGATACAGTCTGGAGACTTACTGGCAGAGTTCTTGACTTGCAGGGGCAAGTCCTTGCATTGGCCCATCCCCAGCCACAGAAGTCTACCATTGAGGTCACAGACCTCACTGCAGAGGCTGGCAGGCTCAGAGGAGCACTAGAAGGAGGATATGAGCTACTGAGGAAAGAGATCAGAGGATCGAGTGAGCATGCTACCACCCAGTTCACTGCTCTACTTCAATCTGTTTCCAGAGCACTGAACGTACTTGATTCTATTAGACTCACCCTTTCTGTTCAGTCCCTAGCATCTCAGCGTTCTCAGCCACCCAGTTCATCTCGTTCTCTTGCTCGTGGCAGAGGCAGACGGGGTAGAGGACGCACTTCTGATCCATCATCTCCTCACCCTATATCTGATGACTCTGATCATTGACTTATCTAGATCTTTGGAGTTAGTATCTTGTTCTAGGATCTATACCTTGGGGTCATGTATTGACATTTAGCTGGTTGAATTCTATGTATTGAAACAATTATGATTTTAATGGAATCATCTTTTACCTATATTTCTACCTCTTTGTAATGATTATATTTTGGTTATATTTCAATCTCTGATACATCTGTTGAAATATTATCTTCTCCTTATTGTTGTTTGCTATTGATAATTGCTATATTAAGGGGGAGCAAACATCTGTGAAAAACTCTAAAGAGGAAGAAATTAAAGAATATTTTCAGAAAAGGAAAAGAAAGAGTTAACTATGTTTGATGATGTCAAAAAGGGAGAGAAATTAAAATTAAACAAAAATTGAAATTAGACAAAAAGCAAAATCCTAAATTATGAGAAAAAGGGGGAGAAATTAAATTAAAACAAATATTGAAGAAATTAAACAAATATTGGAGAAATTAGACAAAAATAAGGATTGAAAGATTAAACAAAACTTTGAGAAATTTTGGTATCGAAATTTGGTATCAGACAGAGAAATTTGGTATCAGACAGAACTTTAATCCATCAAAAGCAAAATCATGAGTACAATGCAAATAAGTATTTTTTATATATATGCTCTGATATTCAAACTTGCTTTTGAAATTTTACTCACCTTGAGACATCAATAAGAAATTTGTTTTACTCTGATACATCCTACAATTTCTTTCAACTTGATCTGATACATGATAACATTTGATCCGATACAGTGTGAAGGTTTCTCTAAAATATTATAACATTTGCTCTGATACTGTATGAAATTTTCTCTGATACATTAAAAATTTTTTTGCTCTGATACATTATAAAATCTTTTCTGATATCATTGTAAAAATTATTTTTGCTCTGATACATAGAAAAAGTTATTTATCTTCTCTTACTCTGAAATATCTTGAACTCAAAATGATCTAATACCCTTTTCAAATCTTTAAGAAAATGGGCAAACTATTTTTGCATTTATATTACATGCCAAAAGAATCATACTCTTTTCAAGCATATACACCCATAATGGATTCTTTTGAAATTAATGCATTAACATAAATATTTTTGTTCATATGTTTTGTCATCATCAAAAAGGGGGAGATTGTTGCTCCTAGATTGATTTTGATGATTACAAAGCAGATTGAAGGGATACAAACAATTGAAAAAGTCCTTATGCTCTTCAAGGGCAAAATCATAATTTCACTAAAATCCTGATTTGATAGTACCATTTGGTAGAACAAATGATTTGAAATCTATTGGTGAAAATTTCATTGTGTTTGGACTAATATTTTTGAAGTTATGAAGGTTTGAAGTGCATGAGTCGACTCATGAGTCAACTCATGGCACTATGAGCTGAATGGCATGAAAAAATTCCCATGGCACGCTAGATTTTTGGCTTGGCACGACCTGTGAGTCGACTCATGAGTCGACCCACAAGGCATGAGTCGACTCATGAGTCGACCTCTGCTGATTTGAGCCGAAAAATCCAGAAATCAGATCTTCTGGTCTGTTGCAACAGAAGTCGACTCTTGAGTCGACTCCTGAAGCATGAGTCGACTCATGAGTCGACCCCTACGACGGGAAATGTCAGCAACGACTATTTTTTTGCCCGTTTTAATTGCCATTTATGCTTCCTAAAAATCCTCTAACGGCTCTTTATCTGCCTAAATTGTTTTCTCTTGCTTCTAATGCTACAAAATACTTTAAATGATGAAAGAAATTGCAGATTAAATAGCGGATCAAACGTGAAATCAAGTGTGAAAAGAAAAAAAGAGAAGAAAAAGAGAAGAACAGAAGAGAGGATCCGAAATTTGCAAGAAAAAGCCTGAGATCAACGAAATATCCATAGAGAAAAAGAGAGAGGATCCACAATATACCAGAGAGATTGTGAAAGAGAAAAGGAAGATCTTTCAAGGAGAGAATTCTTCACGCCTATCGTTTCAACCTTGATCTAGAGATCGTTCAAAGCTTTCAAGAGATCTTCAATCAACAATCAACCTCTTCTCAAGCGTTCAACCGTTCATTCATCTTGAGAAAATCTGAAAAAGGGGTTCTTCATTTGAGTAAAGCTTTTATTGTTATATTTGCTCATTTAAGGAGCTGTTTTTGTATTCATCTGTGCTCTAAATATTCTTACTCTTTGTGAGTTTTTGCTCTTGTTTTTGGAGGATTTCCAAAACAAGGAAAGGTTGATCCGAACCTGAAATCGGAGTATTTTGGGTTTGCTTGTACCCGGGAAACAAGTGTTCTAGCTTGGGATAGCTAGGGTCGGAGTTTCCGACGTCTTGTATTCTAGCTTGGGATAGCTAGTGTCGGAGTTTCCGACGTTTTGTATTCGGGTTGAATACAAAGGATAGTGGATTAAAATTCCCAAGTGGGATCTTGGGGAGTGGATGTAGGTGCAAGGTTAGCACCGAACCACTATAAATCCTTGTGTTTGTGGTGTGCTTTATCGCTTTATCTTATTTCTTTATTATATCCTTGCAATACTGCTTTAGTTAACTAATATTGATTTAAAGCCATTGTTTTGTTCTTCATAAGTTATTTGTTGGGCTTAAAATTTTTAGAAACCCAATTCACCCCCCCTCTTGGGTTGCATAGCTGGGCAACAAACGTGACTAACTCCAGAGTATTCTGCTGTCGAGAATGTCTCTGATGGGATATAGGTATAAGTGTCCCTTAGACTTGAGATCGCCTCAGTGACTTGCAAGCAACTCACTGTGCTTTGGTACTGGACTAACTAAATTTTTAATTCAGGGATGAAAGGCTTCTGGACACAGTCAAGTACTTGCGAAGTCAGAGTGTGATCGAGATGGGATTGACCACTCTAAGAGTTGGAGAAGAATGAGTCGCTGTATTTCAATTTAGCAAAACCTTGGCCAGGATAATCCATCAGATGGATTTAATATTTTGAAATACAATGTGGACAACCTGATCAGAGTTGATAGTTGAACTCTGGGGTGTCCTATGATCATTTTGGTCAAGGGGATGAATTATATGAAAACTATATCCGCATGGGTTCTAAGGATGTTGTCTACACATTCGACCTATCCGGTCGTCGGGTACCATTGCTAGATAGTCACTTCGATTGGTACAAAAATTTATTTCTATGCTATCGGCTTAGGTTCGGACCTATGAGGTCACACACATTAGAGTTCATGATCTAATCGGATGGTTGATCAATGATTAAGAATCATTCTAGGGTTAAATGATCAATATGATTGACATTTAACCCAGTGCAAGTGTTGCAGGAGGATCGATTAGCAATTTGATTGCTAATTGGCTTAATTTGATTAAGCCAATGGGCTAAGATTAAGTCTAATTAAATATAATTTAATTAGATTTGATTTGGGCTTGATTGGATCAAGTCCAATTGGTTTATTGGATAAGCCAAGTGCAAGGAAAAACTAATCCTAGTTCAACTAGGACTTGGGTCAATCTAATTTCTAATTTGATTAAAAAATTAAATCAAATTTAAATCTAATTTAATCTGATTAAATTAGATTCTTAATTGGATTAAGATCTATTTTAATTAGATTGATCTAATTTTGGTTTGATTTGGTTTGAGAAACCAAATTAAAACAAGTCATGAGATAGAATCCTAGTAAGACTAGGATTCCACCTTGCGCCACATAAGCCTTCCCCACGCCCTCTCTCTTATTCAATGCCAATCTCCACTTATTTTGTGTGACAAAAGCCCTCTCTCAGGTCTCTCCCACGTTCACAAAAGGTCTCCTCTCTTCTTTCTTACATGGAAGGTGGTTTGGATCAAATCAAAAAGGAATAAGTTTGGATTTCGAATTCTATGAGATAGAGTTTTAGAATTCCAAAACTCTTTCAATTTTGCACCGAATTTATCCAATTTTTTTTTAGAATTTTTATGGCTTTTAGGGTACACATTGTGCACCCTTTTCTGGTGATCCATTTATGAAAATAAGGAGGAGGTGCTCAAGAGTTGGGCGCCCCTTAACTTGCCATGTTTGGATAAGCCTTGACTAGGTATTTGACCTAGACAAGGACTCCATCATATCTCTCTGTATGAAATGAGTTTCTTTATAAAATTTTAGATAAAGATAGATATTTGAGAGACCTTTGTGCCAACCAAAAATTAGAGAGAAAGACCTTTGGGTCGTGCAGATATAAAAGACATAAGTTAGGATGTCTAGAGAGAAAAACGTGAAGAAGAAGAGGGTCTTCTTCTAGGATTTTTTGTTTTCATATCTTTCTTCCCTCCATCTTGAGTTTCCTGAGAGTGTCTCAGATCTGAAACTCTTCCTTTTACTTTTCATCTTTGGAAGAGTCCAAATCAAGAAGAAGGAGGCACCTGATCAACCATCAAAGAAGGATCAGCGCAGTACTAGCATACTGTGCTGATTTCCTGAAGCAGGACTTCTGATCGAGATTCGTGGGCTCATGTGGATGACTCCTAGAGGCTGGATGCATGTGCGGCTTGCAACATCATCCTTAAGCCCGGATCAGTGAGGTTAGAGCGTCTAACTTGCAAGGTAATAGATCTGATCTATTGTTTAATACATACATTAGATGTGGTATAGAAACATGTTGATATGATCAACATGTAGTTCATGCTATACTTATATATTTTAATTTCTGATTTAATGCTATGTAATAATCATGTAATAGAATCTTAGATCTAGAGATTCTCTGATTTTAGAAAATAAATTTTGATTTATTTTAGTCTTCCGCTGTATGATCTTGAAAAAGTTTCAAGATCTAACCCTGAAACCCTAGATCTAGTTCCTTCAGTATTAGTGCCCCATCTGGTGCTATAAATAGGGGATGGCAGATGGGGTGATCATTCAATTCTTACATCCCCTATCCACTCCCTCTCTTACAACTCTAGATTTTAGGACAAGATTTGTTCTTTTAAGACAAGCTTAATCCTAATAGCTCTAAGGATTTAAGAGTTCTAAAAAAGGTGGTCAAGTTCAGTGGATGGTTTAGAAAGGTTCAGACTCAAGTCTAAAGGAAGATCTAATCGATTGATGGCTGGTTGAGTTCTAGGGGCTAGAACTCTGGAAGTAAGGTGAAGAAGGAGTGCTGTCTTTGGTTCAATTTTCATGTGGATCACTGTTGGAGGGCAGACACTTAGATACCTTATAGAAATTGGATTAGCATTATAGGTATTCTTTTGATCCAAATTTATTTAATTATACTTTGATTGATATAGTCAAGAGTTTCTGGGCATTAGGGTTTTCGATGCATCGAATATTTTTAATAAAAAATTTAAACACCTAATCCTTTCGCTGCACCATCAAAACCCAACAGTGGTATCAGTGCCTACCTTAATCTATATAATCAAAGGCTAAATTATTATCTTGATTGTGATCAAGCATGGGTTTTAAGTTTGGTTCAAGTCGGCTCAAAGATTGAATATGATTGAACATCCAAACTCTAGTATGCTTAGAGATATATTTTAAATATAAAATATATGATATATGTATAGAATTTTCTTAGTAGCTTAGTACTCTAATTGAGGTTCATCCTCAGGCCATCCGATCATAAGAGCAAGTAGTGTTCAGAGATCCTCTCTTCCTATTCAATAGGGTACTCTTATGGTGCGTAGGGGTGCCATTGTGATGTCCTAAGAAGAAGAATCATGAAAAAAATATTTTGTATTCATGCATGTTATTAGAACTTCATGCATATGTGATATGCTTGAGATGCTTAGTTATAATCATATTGAATGATTATGATTTCATATCTTAGAGATATGAATAGATGCCATGATTAGTTGTTATGATTATTAAGATATAACTATAATAGTGCATCATTGTGATTGAATTAGGATGTGCTTGAGACCATTAAAGCTCTCATAACAATTATATTAAGTCATAGTGTTATGAATCAGTAGCGGACCTATTTCTTGAATCAATTAAGCAATTGGTGTCTAAGGAGTATTTCAAGTGCGATGGTTATTAAATTGGTTTCATTGCTGATCTGGCCAATTTTATTGGTGTCTAAGAAAAGTAACAGGAGGACCCCCACCAATCTTAACACTTTTCTGGCCAATTAGATTAGTTGAAATCTTGAATGATAGTAGCTCAGTATTTTGAACACTACATATGTCTTCCTTCATACCTCGTCAATATCCTATCAAAAATTATAGTAGGTTTGTTGTAATATCCACAAAGCTTGCTATGAGGATTGATTTGGGTTTGTCTTGGTGCATATTAGATGCTTTATGATATATTTTAGATATGTTGCTTTATTGTGATATCCACAAGGGCAGCATTTTTCAGATATGACTGTATGAAAATGAAGGGTTTGACTTAACTATAAAATACTATATTTTGTTATGATATCCACAAGACTATGAGTATTTTTAGAGGCAAAATTTATGTTGAGAGTTGCATGAGATGCAATTGGATAGATTTTTCTATTTCTGAATTTATTGAGGTTTGTTGTGATATCCACAAGGCTTCAATAAGAGATTAGGATCTCAACGCCATTACATTAAGAAATCAGATTAGAGTTTCTCGTTTACCATAGGAGCGGGCTATGGTATCCAATAAAATAGTGGAAGACATAACTAGTTTAAAAGTCCTCATCTAGTTATGCATATCAAATATGAGTGGCCTGCTTATACTATTATTCTTTATTTATGTAGATTTAAGTCTGTATTATGGCTTCTTTATTTTCACTACATAACATCATAAATAAAAATATGTTGACCGATCTAACTCTATGGATTGGTTGAAAAACTTGCAAATTAGGTTCATATCGGAGAAGAACTCCAATGTTCTGGATATTTCTGACCTTGGGATGGTCAGTAATAATGAGAAGGCAAAAGATATCCATATGGATATTAGCAGTTTATTTTGTGGCAAGTTTGGACATTGAGAGTATAATTATAAGAATAATCTTGCAAGTTTGAAGTAGAGTGCAAGTATAGCACCAAAAGGTATGTATATGATACAAATTTATTTTTTATTGAGTGGCTCAGACTTTGATACTTGGGTATTAGATACCACCTATGGATCGTATATTTATAATTTATTACAGTGATTAAAGAATATCAAAGGTCTGAAAAGAGGTGACCTCGAGCTTTATGGCACAAATAGAGAGTCTATTAGCGTAGAGGCTGTGGGAACCTGTATGCTTGATTTACCTATAGGCAAAACTTTAATATTGAAAGACTGTTATTACATGCCAAAGGTCATTAGAAATATTATTTCTATAACTTTATTATTAAAGCAAGGTTATGAAATAAGGCTAATGGGAAATGGATAATCCATTTTTTTTTTTAATAAATTATATGGCAGTGGATATATTGATAACAATTTTTTAATTCTTGCATTTAATAAAAATATTTTTTATATTGAAAGAAATATGAAAAGAAAGAGAAAAGATGTGAATATCACATATCTCTGGCATTGCTGTCTTAGTCATATTAATGAGTCAAGGATAAACAAGTTATACAAAGAGAAATTCTTTGATCCGTATGATTATGAATCATCAAAACTTGTGAATCTTGTCTCATGGATAAGATGATCAAGACTCTATTTTCTGGACATGGAGAGAGGACAAGTGAGTTGTTAGCCCTAGTACATATGGATGTATGTGGACCAATGACA
Source organism: Elaeis guineensis (assembly GCF_000442705.2). Lineage (NCBI taxonomy): Eukaryota > Viridiplantae > Streptophyta > Magnoliopsida > Arecales > Arecaceae > Elaeis > Elaeis guineensis. The sequence goes on along the minus strand of NC_026002.2, from coordinate 53,229,719 downwards.
ACTCAGGCTAAAGATGGATACTCCTATTTTATTACCTTTATAGATGATTTATCAAGATTCGGGTATGTGTATCTTATGAAACATAAATTTAAAGCCTTTGATAAGTTCAAGGAGTATCAATGTATAGTTGAGAAACAAACTGAAAAAAATATCAAGGTTCTTCAATCTGATCAAGGAGGAGAATACTTATCCAGTGAATTTCTTGATCATCTTAAAAGTAAAGATATTCTCTCTGAATAGACCCCTCCTTATACACCTTAGTTAAATGGTGTAGAAGAAAGAAAGAATCGCACTTTAATCGATATGGTGCGGTCCTTGATATGCTTCACTAATCTTTCAATATCTTTTTGGGGATATGCCCTAAAGACTGTCGCATACATATTAAACAGAGTACCTTCAAAGTCTGTTACAAGCACACCATATGAGATATGGAAAGGAAAGAAGCCTAATCTTAAACATCTTAAGAATTGGGGCTGTCCAGCTTATGTCAAAAATACTTTTGGACATAAGCTTAGTGCTAAATCAGATAAATGTAGGTTTGTAGGGTATCCTAAGAAAACTAATGGATACTATTTCTATCATCTTACTAATCAAAAAGTATTTGTTAGTATACACACCACTTTTTTGGAGAATGAATTCATCCAAGAAGGAGGCAGTGGGAGGAATATTAAACTTACTGAAGTTCATAACCTATAAATCGATCCAGAAATACCAATGGTTGGACCACAAGAAGATTCTCAATCAAAAGTACCTAAAGATGAGGTACATCCATAATTCACATCTCCTCTTTGAAGATCAAATAGAGTGCATCAAGCACCTCTGAGATATGGTTTTGTCATTGAGAATGATAATTCGATTAATATCATTCAAGATGATGATCCACTAACTTATTCGAAAGCTGTCATGAGTAAAGACTCAGATAGATGGCTAGAAGCCATAAAATCTGAGATGGGCTTGATGTACATCCACCAAGTGTAGACCTTGGTTGATGCACCTGAGAGTGTGACCCCAATAGGATGCAAGTGGGTCTTCAAAAAGAAGATTGGAGTAGATGGCTAAGTAAAAACCAACGAAGTTAGGTTGGTGACGAAGGGTTTCAGACAAAAGCAAGGAATTGACTATGATGAAACCTTCTCACTAGTGACTATGCTCAAGTCCATCCAGATATTGCTTGCTATAGCGGCATACTATGACTATGAGATCTGACAGATGGATGTCAAGACTGTTTTTCTTAATGGTAATCTAGAGGAAGAGGTCTATGTGACTTAGTCAGAGAGATTTATCTCAAGTAGGAAGGCAAATCAAGTATGCAAGCTAAAGAGATCCATCTATGGATTAAAGCAGGCTTTGAGGAGCTGAAATCTCTGATTTGATATGACAGTCAAAAAGTTTGGCTTTATCAAAAATAAGAATGAACCATGTGTATATAAGAAGACAAGTGAGAGTACTGTTGTCTTCTTGATTTTGTATGTCGATGACATACTGCACATTGAGAATGATATCCCAATAATGCAATCGGTCAAGACTTGACTATCGAATAAGTTTTTCGTGAAAGACTTGAATGAAGCATCCTATATACTAGATATAAAGTTCTATAGAGATAGATCTAAAAAGATGTTAGGCTTATCTCAGTCACGGTACATAGATCTCATATTAAAGAGGTTTAATATGGAGGCTAGTAAGAGAGGTTACCTGTCTTAAAGTCATGGTACATGTCTCTCTAAGAAAGTGTATCCTAAGATATCAAAAGAGAGAAAGAGGATGAGTGAAATCCCTTATGCTTCGACTGTGGGATCAATTATGTATGCCATGCTATGTACCAGGCCTGATGTAGCTTATGCTTTGGGCGTAGCTAGCAGATTTCAGGCTAATCTAGGGGAGGATCATTGAAAAGTGGATGATAGCAAGTCGATATCAGGATATGTATTTATCCTAAAAGATGAGATAGTGAGTTGGAAGAGTTTCAACCAGCAGATAGTATTTGATTCAATTATTGAGGTAAAGTACATTGTTGCTAGTGAAGCCATTAAGGAAGCTGTCTCGATGAAGAAATTTATTATGGATTTAGGAGTCGTTCCTAAGAATGAAGGACCGGTATCACTGTATTGTCATAACACTGGGGCTATTATTCAAGCTAAGAAATCTAGGTCTCATTATAGATCCAAGCACATCCTCAGATGCTTCCATCTCGTTAGAGACAAGACGTTGTCTTGGAGCGAGTAGACAAAAGAAAAAATATAGCAGACCCATTCACTAAGGCCATACCACCGCAGCTAAATGATCGCTATCTTGATTGTATGAGATATAAAGGTGATTGGTTTTAGTGTAAATAGGAGATTGAAAGAAGAGTGCTCTATAAGCCAATCGCAAGTGTTACGATGGGACTTTTCTTTATAATTTTCTAACTCAAGTAATAACATTTATTCTTTAAGGCATTGATTCATCATATTAGCTACTTCTTATAATGACTAAGATTATGATGAATCCCAAAGATTAGGATAATAATTTTAGGAGACATGAATGGATCATGCTAGTGGGACCTAAAACTCTAATCTTAAATATTCTTGATCGTAGGAACATTGAGTCGAAGATCAATGTTCCAAATAGACTGACACATCCTATGTATGCTCGATGAAGAGGATGGCAGATCTCACTAGCTACTTGTGTGAGACACTAATAAAAGGATGTGGGTGCTCATTTGAGAAATGAGTCCACTGAATTGACTTGATGAAAGAAAATATTTTATGGAAGCCTTACTTACATGTCAAAGATGGTTCTCTAAGTGGGAGTTGTGTAAATGATTCTTAGACCTGAGATCACCATGAACTCTTGCATACATAAATCTATATTTTTGTTCATACTCAAACATGGCTTTAAGACATGTATGGGGTATTCTGGATATGGTAGGAGTGTGTATGAAGATTGTGAGTAGGTCAATATGGAATCGATCACTCTTAGTAAGAGGAGATCGCATCCTATGTATTCTCATTCATAGATGACTCAGAAAAAATTTTTTGGCCAAAAGTAGAAAGAAGATTAGAAAGAGTTTCTAATGCTTCTTTATTGGAGTCATCATTCGTTAATTGAGAATTGATATGAATATGTATTTGAGTTTGATATGATTTTATACTCATGAACATATTTAGGGTGCTGGGATGATCGAAAGATTGTATTGCACGGTAACATACCATTGAAGGACATATTTGATATTTTTATCAAATTTTTACATCTTTTGGGTAGTCATGATATATTGCTAGATATCAATCTTGACTTGTAGATTTTTGATCGAATTAAAGAGTTTAATTCGAATGCCAATTAGAAAGAGTTCTAATTACTGAAATCGGGTTAGCTCGATTGGACCTAAATTTGTTAGATTAAATTTTAATCCAATTAGATTAACTTGTATCCGAACCTACTACTAGTTAGATGTGGAACCTAATGGGTTACAAATATATAGAAATTGGCCAAGGATCCTTTTTAAAATGGTTGTTTAGAATTTTGGATTCAATCGGGGTTTCGGTAAGCATGCTAGCATGTGTGGAATCCGTAGATCTTTTAGAGATCAATTTGGTCTCATACCTTGCTCATTTGCTAGCCCAACTTGGTAAGAATTTGGGTCAGGTCAAGCCACTTGGAAGCAGCAAAAAAGAGGCACCATATCTATTGTACACGACAAATAACTAAGAGTCCAACTTAAGAAGGACTCTTAGCACTAATATGCAGAATGCATGCGCACTTTATTTATGGCATGGAGAAGGACTAAGAATCATTCTGTTTTGGGCCTCTATTTTTTATGACAAGTAGATCAGATGATGAGCCACCTAAAATACCTTTTAAGTATGAAAAATCTATCAAATTATGCATGAAAAAATTGCTTGAAACATTGCTGTGCGTGCGACAGGTTTTCTGGATATGCAAAGGGATGCAAAGACTCCTTTTGTTTAGGGAGACTTAAGTTACTTTTTATCCAATAATTTTTGTGATAAAGATTATTTTTAAATGTTGATCTTATGGTAAAAATCTAAAAAATTATCAGATAAAGAAAGGTTGCTTTTCAGATCCTTTTCTGGATGTGCATGCGCACGACAGGGAGAAGGTGCTCGCATGTCTCTTCGGTGAAGAGTCCTTCTCACATATGAACTCTTATCCAAATAATGTGTCATTTGGTAATGATCTTCTTATTTGAATAGATGTTTATGTGATAAAATTTTATGCTAATCTGATGTGTGAAGAGATGCAAAAAGCATATCATTCTGGACGTGCGCATGTGAGAATGCAGGAATCGACGTATCACCCCCTGAAGAGTCCTTCTGTTTAAGGACTCTCAGATAAGTGATACGAGGACTTGATATATCTTTTCAGATGAGGCATGCCTTCTCTATTAGTGCCCCATCTGGTGCTATAAATAGGAGACAACAGATGGGGTGATCATTAAATTCTTACATCCCCTATCCACTCCCTCTCTTACAACTCTAGGTTTTAGGACAAGGCTTGTTCTTTTAAGACAAGCTTAATCCTAATAACTCTAAGGATTTAAAAGGTCTAGAAAAAGGTTTTCAAGTCTAGTGAATGGTTTAAAAAGGTTCAGACACAGGTCTGGAGGAAGATCTGATCAATTGGTGGCTGGTTGAGTTCTAGGAGCTAGAACTCTTGAAGCAAGGTGAAGAAGGAGTGCTATTTTTGGTTTAATTTTCGTGTGGATCACTGTTGGAGGGAAGACACTTGGACGCATTATGAAAATTAGATTAGCATTATAGGTATTCTTCTAATCTAAATTTATTTTATTATACTTTGATTGATATAGTCAAGAGTTTCTTGACATTATGGTTTTCGATGCATCGAATATTTTTAATGAAAATTTTAAACACCTAATCCTTTCACTGCGCCATCGAAACCCAACATGATATTTTTTGTAAGTCCTGATTAGGTCCTACCATTAATATGATCATACTTAGAAATCTAACTACTAAATGATCAGATCTGACTTTGGTCAGCTAAGCTGACCATTTGCTAGAGAGACTCGATTGAGTCATCATATTATGAATGATAATTCCAACAGTAGATCAGCACTAAGCCTTTGGACCTTCAGTGATCATTATACTAATGGACCCATTATCATCCAACTTAATGGGAGGCTATGATTTAGTTATCACTATAACTATTTTATTTTAGAGACCTAATAATTTAAAAAATTTAATTTATGAATTAAGAAAAGAGAAGAGATCAACTAGTAAACCACCATCCTCCCACTGACTTCATCAAGTCATTGAATTGGATTAGCATCAAGCTGGTTGAAATGGCATCTAAATTAGTCACACTGATCAATCTTAATGGCATGGGTCAACTCGAATCACTTAGCAGTCTAATCAAAATATAATCCACCAAATTAGTCAGGTAAGTGACATCAGTGGAAAGGTATGCTAAGCTTGCCTCAGACACCATCAAAATGGTCAGGTAAGCTGCTCTCAATTAAAAATCACCGATCGAAATGCCAAACTTAATTTAGATACCAATTGATTAATTAGTTTTTATTTGACCAGCCTAATGATTCAGGTTCAATCACTGAGTCTCAATCATGATCCATTTGGTCTAATTAAAGGCATAGACGACCATCTATAACTATTATATTGGTTCTAGAGAAAATTTTGATTTAATCTAATTCAATATTTGGTTAGATTTAATCAATTTCTCTATATGGTTCATTAACTCTTTGATTCTAATCTTAGGTCTAACCCAATTAAGAGAATCTGATTTGAGCTAACCAATGCCTCCATGTTTTATGCAATATCATTAGATCTTAAATTATAATTCTAGATCTAATCGATTCTACACTTAATTTTTAATTAAGTTTCAGCATCAACATGGGTTTAGGTTAAGTTTTTGAAACTATTTCTCATGTAAATATTTTACATTAAATCATAATTTTTTTTTAGATCACATCTAAACTTTTTATGATCATAAATTTTATTAAAATAATTTAAATCATTTAGATTAGATGTTGTTACTTTCCTTTCAACTTGTATCATATACAATAAATCCTAAGATTTCAAGATCTAAGATTTTGCAAAAAAGTAAGTTCTTTCTTTCATATTTTTTTTTATGAGACCTTACAGTGGCACCCCTATATGCCATAAGAGCACCCAATTAAATGAAAGGAGAGGATCATATAACTCTACTTGCTCCTATGACTGAACAGCCTGATGATTACCCAATTTAAGTACTTTGCTACTCAGATCATCTAACCTAACATTTATAGAGCTGATCAAATATCAGATCTGAAAATAAAATTTATTTAGATCTAATCTAAATAACATAAAATTAGATCTAAATACATATAAAATTATATCATATCAAACAAGGCTTTGATATCAATTGAAGAAAATACTAGCAGTTTTATACATGTAATTTTAAAATTTTTGTAGCAGATCTGGTTAGATTAAATAATTTAACCTACATTACATGTACAAAATCTAATCTAAACTACTATACCAAGACCTATGATATGATTTAATATAATTTTAAGATCTAAAAATAAAAATCAGTATTGATCATATCGATGCTGTTGACTAGATCTAATCTTTAGATCCAACCAATCCTGATCTAACAAGTTCAGAACTTATTAGCGAAGTATGGATTGCTGATCTCTACTAATGCATCACATGGATTAGAGTTCTTTCAGGTTGCTCACAGCCACACAAAGGTGTCTGACCTCTATAGATCGTCCACACGAAGAACGGATGCTGATCAGGCTCTTTGGGAGTGCTAGCTCGCAAGGATCTTTGAAGGCTGATCTTCTTCTTCTTCCTTTAATCTCTTAGATGCTCTAAAGATGGAGACGAATCAGTGGTGGAAGGGAAGAGAGAAGAGAGCTTTGGAGGAGAAATAAAATTCAACCAATCTCACATATGGGGCATCCAACTATTGGACCCCCTTTATATAGCTAGGCATTAGGGTTTTGGGTCAAGAGGGGGGCACCAAAAAAAAAAAAAAGCTCTACACCACATCCATATGAGGCATCCTAAACTTTGTTAGCTTTTGTGATGGTGTGAAAAAGAAATTAGATCTCTCTCACGCCTTCCAAAAATTCCAACACATATGAGGAAATAAGTTTTGGCGCCACCCACCTTTCCATACAAAATGGATCTCTTTTCTTCTTATCTTCTTATCTTTAATTTGGATTTAATTCAAATCAGAAAAGAGAAGATGAATGACTCATAAAGAGTGCCACCCATCTTCTCTACACTCTTTTTCTCACACCCAAAAAATCTCATGCAAAACCTCTTTTTGCATGTAGAAAATGGCGTGGATCTAGGGCATGCACAAGAGAGAGAGAGTCTTTACTAGCTGGGACTCTTCGTTTCTAATTTGATTTCAATTCGAATTAAAGCTAGTTTGAACCCAATGAGAGGAAGGAACCAAATCAAATTAGAAACCCAATCATTTCAATAAATTTGTAACCCAATTAAAAATTAATTGAATCCAAATCTTGATCAAATCAGGAATAAATTTTTCTCGCAATTAGATTTTGATCAAATCAAGCCCAATCTAAGTCAAACTGAATCCAATTCAATTAGACTTAATCCAAAATATTTTTCTCAATCAAATTGAGTCAATTAGCAATCCAATTGTTAATAAATCCTCCATTAATAGTAGAGTCCTAGTCCAGTGAGACTTTCCTCCAGATTCCTAGTCCAATGGGACTCTTCACTAGAGTTTCAATCCAATTAGACTCTTCAGCCATTCGATCAGATCGAATCTTCTAATATATGTGACTCTATAGGTTCGAATCTAAACCAGTAGCATAGGAATAACTTTCTACACTAATCAATGTAACCATCTAATAATGAGATCCGACATCTGGATAGGTTGAAAGATTGCAAAGTAATATTTTAGAACCTACTGGTGTATGATTATCGTATAATTCATCTCTTTGATCCTAATGCTTAAGGTAACCTAGGGTTTAACTATCAACCCTAATATAGTCTACCATATTATATTTTAACTTTTCAAATTTATTATATAGATTATCCTGACTAAGATTTTACTAAATTAAAATACACTGATGCATTAACTCCTACTTATTTAGAGGGGTCAATTTTATCTTGACTTACACATTGATTGGATAAGTCAAAAATCTTTTATCACTGAATTAAAAATTCAGATGGTCTGGTACCAAAGTACAGTGAGTTGCTCACAAGTCATCATGGTGATCTCAGGTTGGAAGGATATTTATACCTATACCCTTCACAAGCTACTCTTAACAGTAGAATGCTTAACAATTGATCACGTTTAGTGCGAATGTACTCTTACATTTCACCTGTATGCCACACCAGTGTCTCCACACTCTTTGATTAAGAAGACAACAATCGATATGGTATACAACGACCTATACTTGATATTGCTATCGTCCTATTAACAGCATATCATTTGATCACAAACATATTTTAAGGACTAAATGATAAATCTTTTTTTGTTGATTAAATATAGTCCTAAGGACTTCATCACAACACAAGAGTTCAAAGAAGATAGACAAAATGTGATGAAAAAGTTAAATAATTTTTATTAATAAAAATTTATATATAATTTACAAATATGAGCACAATAGTCAACAGACTGATGATTGACTTTGGGATATAATTTTCAATAGGATTGAGGCTCTCGAGCAGTAGAGATCTAGAGTCGAAAGGAAGGTCGAAGATCTTGGGAGACAGATTGAAAGTCTTGAGAGACAGAGGTCAGAGATCGACAAAGACTGTCATTGAATCCATGATGATTTGGAGCACCTGAGGAGGACACACAAGGGAAGGAGAAGCCGAAATTCTTCCCTCCCTGAAACTCATCCTCGAAGGAGTCCTAGCGAGGGTACATCCAAGAGGATCAAAACTTTAGAAGGGATGAGCTGCAAAGAAAGAATGCCTTGGGGAGATGGGCACTCCACTTCTAATGGGGTCCATGCATCTCCAGAGCTACCTGCTGAAACTCGAGAGACCTTATCAGAGGTGGAGCATTTGAAGAAGAAGTTGGAGGAAAAGAAAGTAAAGCACAAACTCCTCTTGGATAAATTCATCAATCAGGGGCTTTTACTAAAAAATATTGAAAATAGAAAAAGTCGGTTGGCTAAGAATGGAGCCAAAATCATAATCCAAGCTTGTAAGACAGCATTCTTCGTAGGCTTCAAGAATTATAGAACTATCGTCCAGACACATTGTTGGGAATAGTGTCCCAAAGCCAATCGTCAGCCTGTTGATGGTTGTGCTCCTTTTGTATTAGTACATGAATTATAAATAAATAAAAGTTATTTTGGTATTTTTTCATCATAAATGTTTCATCTTCTAATGAACTCCTGTGTTGTGGTGAAGTCCTTAGGACTATTTAGACTCGACAAAGGAGGATTTGTCGTTTAGTCCTTAAACATGTTCGCGATCAAATGATACGTTGTTACCAAGGACGACAATATTTATCGAGCATAGGTCATTGTGTGCCATATGGGTTGGTTGTCCTCATAACCAAAGAGTGTGGAGACACTGGTATGGCATACAGGTGAGATGTAATGGTACATCTGCACTGAACGTGACCAACTCCGGAGCTATTTTTGCTGTCAAGATTTGCTCCGATGGGATATGGGTATAAATGTCCCTCCGACCTGAGACCGCCACGGTGACTTGCAAGCAACTCACTGCACTTAGGCACTGGACTACCTGAATTTCTAATTCAGTGACGGAAGGTTGCTGGGTGTAGTCAAGTACTTGACTTGTCGGTGCGTGTGTCAAGATGGGATTGACCACTCCAGTTTAGGAGCTGTGTATAGTCGTGTTTCAATTTAGCAAAACCTTGGCCAGGGTAGTCCTAGTGAGGAGTCACAGGACTAATTGAGTTGAGCACGATTCGGATGATATCATCAGGGTTGACAGTTTAACCCTGAGTCATCCTAAACACAGGGGTCAAAAGGGATGAATTTTACGGTAACCATATTCACGTAGGTTCTGAATGTTGCGATTGTGATTATTCGACCTATCTGGTCGTCGGGTACCATTGCTAGATGGTCACTTCGATTAGTACAGAATTGGTTTCTGTGCTACCGGCTTAGGTTCGAACCTACGGGGTCACACACATTAGAGGTTCCTTTCTGATCTGATGGCTGATTATGAGTCTTATCTATCTGGAACTCTATGATTGAGAATTAGGATTCTCTAATCATGAGTTCCACACATTTTGGGTACCGAGGTCAAAATTTTGAATTTCGAATTTTGAATTTGAAATTTGAACTCTTTGATCAGGGTTTCATATCGATGGTCTCTGATGCCTGATTGCCCATCGGATTTGGACTCAACATTTATGAGAAGTTTAATTAGTGATTTAATCACTAATTAACTCAATTTGATTGAGTAATTATTTTTGGATCAAGTCCAATTGAATTGGATTCAGTTTGGATTGACCCGATTAGGTTAAATGTTGACCTAATCGCTAAGGTGGTTTAGTCCCTGATTTGATCAGGGGTTAGGTTTAGTTAATTCCTGATTTGATTAGGATTTTATTAAGTCTAATTAAGCCTAATTATGTTAGGTTTAATTTGGTCTAATTGTGCTCAACCTATTTTAAACTAGGTTGGCTCAATTTGAATCAAACCACCTTGTTATAAATTCCCTGCGTCACCCAACTTCCTTGCACCCATTTGAATTCATGAGAAGAAACTTCTCGTGAAATTTTTCTCATGCAAAACCCTTCCCCACGTCCTCATTTATGCGCCATATGGATGGATAAAATAATTAGTTAGCCATTCAAATTCAAAGCATGTTTGAATTTGAATGGATAACTTATCACTTGCCCTTTCATCCTTATCCATTTTGTGCGCCACATTACTTACACGAGAAAAGGTTTCTCATGAAACTTTTTTCACGCACAAATAGCCACGCCCCTTCTCTTCTCATGCCCAAAAGGATAGGGATAAGTTGGTTTTTATTTGAATTCAAATTTGATTTGAATTCAAATGTGTAACCTCTTGTCTTTATCCTCTCACGCTGATAAGACACGTTCGACGTTGTTTTAAAAAGAGGAGAAAGGTGGGACGTGCATAGAAAAATTAGGAGAGAAACTTTGGGGCGTGAGGAAGGCTTCTGTGCAAGGTGAAGGTCCAAAACCTTCTGAGAGAAAAAGAAAGAAAAGAGAAAAAATTGGGTGCAGGGTTTTTGGTGTGTACCCTAGGGTTTCTACCTAGGGTTCGGGAAGTGAGATTGGTGTGCCACGAGTGTCGTGAGTCCACCAAATTTCAGAGAGAGATCCATCAGCCTCTCAAGTAACTGTGCAAATGATCCGGAGTATCCAAGAAGTCAGCACACATCGATCGAAGGAGTTCGATCAACATCTGCCATCAAAAGGGTGAAATCACGAACTAGCATTCGTGAGGAGCTGATCAGACGGGAGCTTCGTGTGGACGATCCGCAGAGGTTAGACAGTTGGGTGGCTGCGACATGATGATCAGAGCCCTCCGACGGTGATCAGATTACGGTGATCGACTACCCGCAAAAGGTGATGTGTTCTGAATACAGTACTGTAAAATGTTTACTGATTCAAATTTGAATTTCAAATTTAAATGCATGCTGTTGTATCATATTTAGATCCTAGTGTAGGGTTAATTAGTATTAATTAATGAGATTAATTAATAATTCCGCTGTAAAATAGTAATTTTGAAAAAGTTTTAAAAATACCATTTTACCCCTGCACTAAATTTTCGCTTCAATTGGTATCAGAGCAGGTTCTAGAATATGATATACATATGCATGCGTAGATTAAGGTGTAATCTATAAGTTTAAATTTGAAATTCAAAATTCGAAATTCAAAATTCAAAAAGATTTGAAATTTGAAATTTGAAATTTGTTAGAAGTTTCAAATTTGAAATTCAAAATTTGAAATTTGGTTGAAATCTCAAATTTGAAATTTAAAATTTGAAATTCGAAATTTGAAATTTGAAATTCAAAATTCAAAATTCAAAATTTGAAATTTGAAATTTGGTTGAAATCTCAAATTTGAAATTTGAAATTTGAAATTTGAAATTTGAAATTCAAAATTTAAAATTCAAAGATTGAAAATTCGAAATTTGAAATTTGGTTGAAATCTCAAATTTGAAATTTAAAATTTGAAATTTGAAATTTGAAATTTAAAATTTAAATTTTGAAATTTGTATATTTAGATATACTTGATCCAAGTAGCAAGTAATCTAATTGGGTTGGTTGCCATGGCCGTCCGGTCATAGGAGAAAAGTAGGGTTTAAAGGCCCTCTCTTCCCATTCGATGGGGTCTCCTATGGCGGTAGGGGTGCCGATGCAATTATATCCCATACCGATGAAGCAGCGAAAGGACTCAATTAAGAAATTTATCATGAATATGTTAGATTAGATCTAAAAGAAAATTTATGATTTATTTTGAGTTATTTTCTGTTATGAAATGAGCAATAGAATTGCTGTTTATAAAATGTGCTGACCCGTTTGTGAAATGAGTTAACACATTTGGTGAATAGAAAAATAAAATCTTTCAAATTTGAAAATTGTTTTCGAAATGCCAAACCCTGACCCATCAGCCCAAGTACTTAATTAAAAGAATTAAGTGTTGTCTAGTAGGTCTAGAATTGTGAATTAAGACCTAAGACAATTGCATAAACTTTTGGGTCAATGGGTTAGATGAATTAGGTCCATAATTGGGTTAGACCTAAGGTTAGTTTAAAAAAAATGGACTAATTGGAGTAATTGGTCAAATCTAATCAAAAGTTGAATTAGATTAGGTCAAGGATACTCTAGACTCAACTTCAATAGTTGTAGTTGAATGGGTCCATGTCTTTAACTAGACCAAGATGGACTTAATTCATGGCTACGCGGTGGAGCTCTATTTACTAAGTTGATCAAAATTAAAACTAATGAACCGGTTGGTGTCTAAGGTAAGTTCGGCAGTTTTGACCAGTGGTTCTTAAGCGGGAGCTACTCGCATTGATTCAATCATTGACGAGTTAATGGCAAATTCCCACCACTGATCTCACTTACCTGGCCAATCTGGTAAGTTAGATTTTGATTAGATCACTTGGTGATTAGAGCTCACCCATGTCATTAGGTAAATCAGTATGACTGATTTAGGTGCTCCTAATGCCAGCTTTAATTAAATCCTTTTTAATCTGATTTGGTGAAGTCAGTGGGAGGATTGAAATTGGCTGGATGATTTCTTCTCTACTATTCTTTAATAAAATCCTCAAAATTATTAGGTCCCTAAAATGATTAAGTTATAATGATAACTAAGTCATAGCCTCCCATTAAGTGAATGATAATGAGTCCATTAGTTCAATGATCATTGGAGGCCCAAAGGCCTGGTGCTCATTGGCTAATGAAATTATTATTCATAATATGATAATTTGATTGAGTCTTTCTGATGGTGGTTAGGTTGGCCGGCCAAAGTCGGGCCTGATCATTTATTGGTCCGATTCACTAAATTAAGTCATGTTAATGGTTGGACCTAACCAGATCTTTTCAGTGGAGGCCAAAGCCTACTGATTAGGTTCTGGGGCAAAATAAATTACTAGAAGTTGTTTAGAGAAATAACTGGTTAAGAACCTACCCATAGATGCACATGGGTTGACCAACCAAAGTTGGGCTCGTGTGTAGTCTGTGTGGATTCTAGTACCCATTAAGGAATTAAAGTAATTTCTCGAATTGGAGGATGAGACTACCAGTTCGTAAAAATATTGGGAAAAACTTTAGACTAAAGTCCAAGTCTTTAGTATTAATTTATGTACTAATAGAGGTCTCGTTTTCCTTTAAGCAGCTATGGCCACTACCCTATCGCTCCGGTCATTATTAGATAAGACAAGCTCATGGGACCCAATTTTGATAGCTGGTATCGAAAATTGAAAATCGTCCTTGAGCATGAACGGATCTTTTATGTAGTAACGGATCCAGCACCTGAGGAGCCAGCTCCGAACGCTAGTAAAGCGATCTGAGACACTTACTTGAAGTGGCTCTTTGACCGCACCACCGTTCGATGTATTATGCTGGCAGCAATGAATGACGTGTTCAGCCGAAGGTTTGATAACGCCCAGCCACAGGAGAGTCTTCAAATGTTGAACGACTCCTTTGGCACGCCTGACGACGTTGAAAGGCACAAAACTAGTTGTGCTATTTTCAATGCTCGGATGAGGGATGGGGCCTCAGTCACTGATCATGTACTGTATATGATCGAGATGATTGAGCGCCTAAGCAAATTGGGCTTTCCTTTGCACGAGAAGCTCGGTAAGGATGCGATCCTTAATTCCTTGCCCAAGTCCTTCCTCCCATTCCTTACTCATTTTCGAATGACAAAGCTTGCAGTAAACTACCACGGATTGTTCGGGTTGCTGCAGAACTTTGAAAAGGATCACCAACTCCATAAGGAGTCGGTGAATGTAGTGGGAGGGTCTTCTTCTCGTCGTCAACCCTTTGGGAAGGGGAAGAAGAACAAGAAGAAGAAAAATAAGAAGGTGCAATCTCATGCTGGGACAGTAGCACGGGGTCAGACCAAGAAGCGCAAGCATGACCAGAGCCAGGCGGAGTGCTTCTTTTGCAAGAAGCACGGGCATTGGAAGAGGAACTGTCCTCAATACATTGCCTCTCTGGACCCGAACAGGCCAAAGAAGAAGCAAGGTAATTATATGATAACTCCTTGCAACTTTTCAATTTGTGATACTACTGCCTGGGTATTGGATACCGAAAGCCCTTATCATATTTGTAATTCGATGCAGGGTCTGCAGGTCAGTAGAAGATTTGATGAAGGCGAGAGGTTCCTGAATGTTGGAGATGGAAGCAAAGTTCCAGTTCTAGCTTTAGGAATCATGAGTCTTGTAATCAATTCTCATAATGTAATTCTGAGTGAATGTCACTATTGTCCAAGTTTTTTATTAAATATTATTTCTGTAGGCCTTTTGGCCATGTACGGTTATGATTTTTTAATAAAAGAAAATATTTGCAATATCATTTTGAATGGTGTTACAATATTTGTTGGACAATTAAATAATGGAATTTACTTACTATCACAGCCTGTTAATGTGGTTCAAAAATTCGGTAAACGCTCTAGAATAGATAATGTGTCAGAAGTCTACCTTTGGCACTGTAGGCTAGGTCATATCAATAAGAACAGGATAAACAGGTTGGCTCAAGAAGGAATTCTTGAAGTTAGTGATTGTGAATCACTTCCAACCTGTGAGTCCTGTCTTCTTGGAAAGATGACCAAGTCACCTTTTACTGGAAAAGGTGAGCGAGCCAGTGAGCTCTTAGGTCTGGTACATTCTGATGTATGTGGACCCATGAGCTCAAGTGCAAGAGGTGGATTTTTCTACTTCATAACCTTCACAGATGACCTATCTAGGTATGGGTATGTCTATTTAATGAAGCATAAGTCGGAATCATTTGAAATGTTCAAACTATTCCGAAATGAGGTAGAAAAATAAACTGGGAAGTGTATTAAAACTCTTCGATCTGATCGAGGAGGTGAATACCTTTCCAATGAGTTTCTGACGTATCTAGGGGAGAATGGGATTCTCTCTCAGTGGACTCCTCCTGGAACACCACAGCATAATGGTGTGTCTGAAAGGGGGAATCGGACCCTGTTAGACATGGTTCGATCCATGATGGGGTTTGCTGGTCTGCCGATCTCCCTCTGGGGATATGCGCTCGAATCGGCTTGTTACCTTCTAAATAGAGTTTCGAGTAAGTCTGTAGCCAAAACGCCATATGAGATATGGATAGGACGTAAGCCAGTACTCTCGCACCTTAGGGTTTGGGGGTGTCCGGCTTATGTTAAACATTTAATTACAGACAAGCTTGGACCTAGGTCTGACAAGTGTAATTTTATAGGGTACCCAAAAGAGACCAAAGGGTATTATTTCTACCTTGCTGATGAGCAAAAGGTGTTTGTCAGCCTTAAGGCAATCTTTTTAGAAAAGGAGTTCCTTAGTGAAGGAACTGTTGCCTCTAAAGTCGAACTTGACGAAGTTCGACAGGTGGAAAAACCGACACATGTTACTGAACCTGAACCAGATTTGATTAGATCAGATCCGGAGCCCATTGATTATGCACCCTTAAGGCGGTCTGGTAGAGTACCACATCAATCGGACAGATATTATGGTTTCTTGGTCCGGGATGGTGATCCTATCGAACTTGATGAAAACGATGAGGATCCGATCACCTACATGGATGCAATGCAGAGACCTGACTCTGAGAAATGGCTAGAGGCCATGAAATCCGAAATGGAGTCCATGAAGGTCAACGATGTGTGGACATTGGTTGACCCACCCGAAGGAGTAAAACCCATAGGGTGTAAGTGGGTCTTCAAAATGAAGAGGGGCGCAGACGGAAAGGTGGAGACCTATAAAGCCCGTCTGGTTGCCAAGGGATATCGTCAACGTTATGGTATAGACTATGACGAGACGTTTTCTCCTGTGGCAATGCTCAAATCCATTCGGATTATGCTTGCGATAGCTGCCCATCTGGACTATGAAATCTGGCAGATGGATGTGAAGACAGCTTTTCTAAACGGAGAGCTGGACGAAGAGGTGTATATGATACAACCTGAAGGGTTCACATCCACAGATGAGTCTAAGGTGTGCAAGCTACAGAGGTCCATTTATGAACTTAAGCAGGCATCTCGGAGTTGGAACATACGTTTTGATAGGACGATCAAAACGTATGGCTTCGTTAAGAACGGAGAAGAACCCTGCATTTATAAGTGGGCTAATGGTCCAGCAGTAGTATTTCTTGTATTGTATGTGGATGACATTCTCTTAATCGGGAATGATGTCCCTGCATTACAGGGAATAAAGATTTGGCTATCGTCACAGTTCTCCATGAAGGATCTGGGAGAAGCTTCCTACATCCTAGGGATGAGGATCTATAGGGATAGATCCAAAAAGTTGCTTGGCTTATCCCAGTCCACGTACATTGATACTATGCTGAAAAGGTTCAGCATGGAAAATTCCAAGAAAGGCTATCTACCGATAGGCCATGGAATTTCTCTCTCGAAGAGGGATTGTCCGACAACACCTCAAGAGAGAGAGCATATGGGTAGGATTTCATATGCTTCGGCAGTGGGATCTATCATGTATGCCATGACATGTACACGACCAGATGTGGCATACTCACTAGGGGTAGTGAGTAGATACCAATCTGATCCAGGAGAGAATCACTGGAAGGTTGTTAAAACCATCCTGAAGTATTTGAGAAATACTAAGGACCAGTGGCTTATATATGGTGAATCGGACTTGAGACTTATAGGGTTTACAGACTCTAGTTTCCAGTCTGATCGAGATGATAGCAAGAGTGTGTCAGGATTTATTTTTACCCTTTATGGTGGGGCTGTCTGCTGGAAGAGTTCCAAGCAGCACACTGTGGCTGATTCAGTATGCGAGGCGGAGTATATTGCTGCATCAGATGCTGCCAAAGAAGCGGTGTGGCTGAGGAAATTCATCACCGAGCTCGGAGTAGCACCCTCCCTTGTTGGTCCAGTTCTGCTCTACTGTGACAGCTCTGGAGCCATTGCTCAGGCGAAGGAACCAAAGGCACACCAGCGGACGAAGCATATTCTGCACCGCTACCATCTCATCCGGGAGATCGTGGATCGAGGTGACGTCGACCTTCAGAAGATCGATGGGAAGGAGAACCTGGCTGACCCATTCACTAAAGCCATTGCGGTGAAGGAGTTCAACGACTACAAGTCGAAGATGGGTATTAGATACTGCACCGATAGGCTTTAGGCCAAGTGGGAGATTGTTGGGAATAGTGTCCCAAAGCCAATCGTCAGCCTGTTGACGGTTGTGCTCCTTTTGTACTAGTACATGAATTATAAATAAATAAAAGTTATTTTGGTATTTTTTCATCACAAATGTTTCATCTTCTAATGAACTCCTGTGTTGTGGTGAAGTCCTTAGGACTATTTAGACTCGACAAAGGAGGATTTGTCGTTTAGTCCTTAAACATGTTCACGATCAAATGATACGTTGTTACCAAAGACGACAACATTTATCGAGCATAGGTCGTTGTGTGCCATATGGGTTGGTTGTCCTCATAACCAAAGAGTGTGGAGACACTGGTATGGCATACAGGTGAGATGTAATGGTACATCTGCACTGAACGTGACCAACTCCGGAGCTATTTCTGCTGTCAAGATTTGCTCCGATGGGATATGGGTATAAATGTCCCTCCGACCTGAGACCGCCATGGTGACTTGCAAGCAACTCACTGCACTTAGGCACTGGACTACCTGAATTTCTAATTCAGTGACGGAAGGTTGCTGGGTGTAGTCAAGTACTTGACTTGTCGGTGCGTGTGTCAAGATGGGATTGACCACTCCAGTTTAGGAGCTGTGTACAGTCGTGTTTCAATTTAGCAAAACCTTGGCCAGGGTAGTCCTAGTGAGGAGTCACAGGACTAATTGAGTTGAGCACGATTCGGATGATATCATCAGGGTTGACAGTTTAACCCTGAGTCATCCTAAACACAGGGGTCAAAAGGGATGAATTATACGGTAACCATATTCACGTAGGTTCTGAATGTTGCGATTGCGATTATTCGACCTATCCGGTCGTCGGGTACCATTGCTAGATGGTCACTTCGATTAGTACAGAATTGGTTTCTGTGCTACCGGCTTAGGTTCGAACCAGCGGGGTCACACACATTAGAGGTTCCTTTCTGATCTGATGGCTGATTATGAGTCTTATCTATCTGAAACTCTATGATTGAGTATTAGGATTCTCTAATCATGAGTTCCACACATTTTGGGTACCGGGGTCAAAATTTTGAATTTCGAATTTTGAATTTGAAATTTGAACTCTTTGATCAGGGTTTCATATCGATGGTCTCTGATGCCTGATTGCCCATCGAATTTGGACTCAACATTTATGAGAGGTTTAATTAGTGATTTAATCACTAATTAACTTAATTTGATTGAGTAATTATTTTTGGATCAAGTCCAATTGAATTGGATTCAGTTTGGATTGACTCGATTAGGTTAAATGTTGACCTAATCGCTAAGGTGGTTTAGTCCCTGATTTGATCAGGGGTTAGGTTTAGTTAATTCCTGATTTGATTAGAATTTTATTAAGCCTAATTAAGCCTAATTATGTTGGGTTTAATTTGGTCTAATTGTGCTCAACCTATTTTAAACTAGGTTGGCTCAATTTGAATCAAACCACCTTGTTATAAATTCCCTACGTCACCCAACTTCCTTGCTCCCATTTGAATTCATGAGAAGAAACTTCTCGTTAAATTTTTCTCATGCAAAACCCTTCCCCACATCCTCATTTGTGTGCCATATGGATGGATAAAATAATTAGTTAGCCATTCAAATTCAAAGCATGTTTGAATTTGAATGGATAACTTATCACTTGCCCTTTCATCCTTATCCATTTTGTGCGCCACATTACTTACACGAGAAAAGGTTTCTCGTGAAACTTTTTCCATGCACAAATAGCCACGCCCCTTCTCTTCTCATGCCCAAAAGGATAGGGATAAGTTGGTTTTTGTTTGAATTCAAATTTGATTTGAATTCAAATGTGTAACCTCTTGTCTTTATCCTCTCACGCGGATAAGACACGTTCGACATTGTTTTAAAAAGAGGAGAAAGGTGGGACGTGCATAGAAAAATTAGGAGAGAAACTTTGGGGCGTGAGGAAGGCTTCTGCGCAAGGTGAAGGTCCAAAACCTTCCGAGAGAAAAAGAAAGAAAAGAGAGAAAATTGGGCACAGGGTTTTTGGTGTGTACCCTAGGGTTTCTACCTAGGGTTCGGGAAGTGAGATTGGTGTGCCACGAGTGTCGTGAGTCCACCAAATTTCAGAGAGAGATCCATCAGCCTCTCAAGTAACTGTGCAGATGATCTGGAGCATCTGAGAAGTTAGCACACATCGATCGAAGGAGTTCGATCAACATCTGCCATCAAAAGGGTGAAATCATGAACTAGCATTCGTGAGGAGCTGATCAGACGGGAGCTTCGTGTGGATGATCCGCAGAGGCCAGACAGTTGGGTGGCTGCGATGTGATGATCAGAGCCCTCCGACGGTGATCAGATTGCGGTGATCGACTACCCGCAAAAGGTGATGTGTTCTGAACACAGTACTGTAAAATGTTTACTGATTCAAATTTGAATTTCAAATTTAAATGCATGCTGTTGTATCATATTTAGATCCTAGTGTAGGGTTAATTAGTATTAATTAATGAGATTAATTAATAATTTCACTGTGAAATAGTAATTTTGAAAAAGTTTTAAAATTACCATTTTGCCCCTGCACTAAATTTTCGCTTCACACATTTCCCCCCAAACCATGTCAAGTCCTTGCAAATCGACTGTCTGGATGAGAGTTTGTTGGCTATGGCAGCAGATAGTGCGGAGAGATTTGTGAGGGCCTCCCACTTCCCTGCCAATGTGAGTAAAATTGATGCAGCCATGCAGATCGAGGGAGCTGTCAGCACCGAGGAAGACTGTTCCGAAGATAGTCGCCATGGTAATGCTTCCAAGCAGTGATTTGCATCTCCTCTTTTTTTTATCTTTTGTAATCTGAGCCTTCCAGTCTTGTAACAGGACTTTTATAGGAACATAAAAATGCATTTATTTTTGGTTTCATATATGGATGGATACGAATCATACTCTGAAGCATACTAATCAAGTGTCAATATATATTAGGCACTTGGCTACAACTTGAAATCATAAAACTTGATTAGGGTTATATTTAAGCAAGTGCATAATCTGGGCCATGTTTTGAGCAAGGCATGTGTCGAGCCATAATCTAGGCTAAAATCCAAGCTAAATTAAATTTAGCTAAGGTTAGAACCATAAAACGCAATATGAATTATAATTCAAATTTTGATCCAGGCTAAATGTCTCATACCTGTCATACAGATCTTAAAAAAATTAGAATTTGAATCATGTCCATGTGGAAGGTGTTGGTGTCATACGTCTCCACACATCTCTTTAAAAGTGGCGTAAAGCATGATTTTCCTGTCACTGACTTTAACTACCAAATCGACAGTAGAAATTATATCCGTCAGTGGTCGCCATGCATCGTGTGCATGCTCATCTTCCATCGATTCACATCTCCTGCAATTAATGTGCTGATGGGAGGCAGCCTTTGGAGGTTTCACTGATCCAGGGACTATTTAAAGCCTCAAACAAGACCAAGAGTAGGCTTTACAAAGTTTTTGATTGTTTTTTTCCTTCTCTTTTGGCATAGGCACTTCTTCTTATTTCCACCATCCTCTGTGTTTTTCTTCTCAAGCAAGAGAAATGGCTTCTAGAGATTCTAACTTCATGCCATTATGATTTCAATCAAAGCTATTTGAGAGGGACATAGTAGTGCTTCATGAACAGTACCAGATCTCTCCAGCATTCCAACTAGAAGTTCTGGGTTTGGACGATCGAGTCTGTCAACCACCTCCAAGACGGATGAGCCTTTACGAGAAGTATTTCTGGGTAGGATTATGACTTCCTCTCCACCTCTTCTTTGTGGTGCTCCTCTAGTTTTTCAAGATATCACCGTGCATGATTCTGCCAAACTCATGGCGACATATATACGACTTCGCTGCAGTATGTGTCTTGGCTGGGATCAATTTTAGCGTTGCATTCTTTCACTTCCTTTTCAACCTCAGATGGCATCCGAACTCGCACAGATGGTGGTACGTGACATCATGAAAGAGAAAGGATGGCTTCCGTTTATTATTTTTGGGCATACCTTCTACTGTCCTTGTTTGGAAACTGTGGTTTATCTTCATCTCTCAGACATCAGGCAAAGATTAGGGCTTCATTGTCTGGGGCGAAGCACAAGAGGCCGCGCTAAAGGAGCCCCTGATGAATGGATGCTTGGAGTAGGATTTGACAATTCTGCATGGCTTCAAGATCTCATATCTGAAAGAGCTACTGTCGGCCCAAACACTATTCAATGTCGGCATTAGCTAGGCCACTCTCCAAAATATGTGTGGGTCGGCTGCTTAAATCTTGAATTCTTTTAATTTTTGTTACTCCTCCCCTGATAATCCGATCATCTCGATTATAGAGGTGGTTGCTGAGAAGAGCCCAAGTCCACCAAAGAAAATGGAGAAGAGGATCCTATGAAAAAGGGTAGCTGAGCCCACAGGTGGGCGGAGCACCCGTGCCAAAGTTGGGAGTCCTACATAGCCAACTTTAGAGTTAGAAGAATCCGAACTTCCTCATGCTGGTGACTCTAGAATCATGTGGGTGCATGGTGGCTCACCTGCTGCCTCGACTATCGTGGGCAACCGGTAGGGCCAGGCAAACCAAGGCTTGGAGGAGGTAATTCTGAGTTTGCCTAATCCTCCTAGTTCATCGATTCAACCAGTATCCCCAATCGTTTGATCCCTCCTCAGACAAGGTGACAGCTGAGGTGGCCGGTGCATCTAGAGCTGCACCAACTATCTTGAGTCTCGAGGCTTTAGCCTTGAGGGATCTCAGATTGGCAAGTGAGTTGCTCTTTGGGATGCTCCTTCCTACTGACTCAAACGAGGTACTAAACATCCCTTAGAAGGAGATGAGAAAAATAGCTGTGAACTGTCTCATCCGGGTATGCTGGAGCTCCTGTAATTTTATTTATTTTGTATATATATTTAGTGTTTACTCACAAAGATCATTTTTTTTTCTTACCAGCTCACCCATTATTTGAATGGGTATATAGAGAGTTCCCACGAGCTCACGAAGGAGAAAATGAAGTTCGGGCTCTAGGTCAGGATGCTCAAAGGTGCAAAGGAGAAGACTGAAAGGGAAGCTAGAGAGGTCTCCATAAGAGCCGACACTACCGATAGGAGAGTCGAGGATGCTAAAGCTACATTAAGAGGAACTGTCGAGGAGAACTCTCGATTGCTGGGGAGAATAAAAGAGCTTGAGGCCCAACTGGAGGCAGCGGAGAAGAAGACAGTGGAGAAGAAAGTAGCGGAGGCTGTTGAAAACTTTCGAGCCTCAGAGTAGCATGAGGATGAGAAAATTGAATATTCTGTTGATGTCTATGACACTAAAAAGCAGTCAATCCAAGACAGAGTCACTGCCAAGCATTCAAAATTGGATATGAACTTCTTAAAAGAAATTTGGGATCCTACCACAGCGAATATCTCCGTGATAGGTGTCTCAGCTCCAGACGCCACCTTGTAGCCTTCTTTTTTTTTTTTCTTTTGTAGTAGGATCCTTCATGGCCATTGTAAAAACTTAAGAGAAATAAATAAAATTTAACTTAATCATATCTTGTCCTTTTTACTTGGGCATACCAATTCGAGATGATCATTCATTAATTTTGCTTCAGAATAATTAGTTAATAATGCCACTCTGAGGAGATTAGCCAAGCGATAACTTCATTCTACTCTTTTAATGCAGGCTATTGCTCCATGAATTGATTTTGATGATTACAAAATATTTGAGGGGGTTACTAATGATTTTGATTTGAAAAAAGATTTTTATTTTTCAGGAGTAAAATCATAATTTTACCAAGTTCTGATTCGAAAGTCTTAAGAGCAAGAACAGAAGGTTTGTGATCTATTGGAGATAATTTCATATTTTTTGGATGTATATTTTGAGAAAAAATCAAGTTTAAAGAAAAAGGTCGACCCTTAAGATCGATCCCTGTCAAAAGAGGTTGAATGGCATGCTATTTTTGGCTGGCACACCTAAAGGGGACGACCTTAGGGGTTGACCTCTGTTGTCTGTGCAAGCCAAAGATACAGAACAGTGACTTTCTATTCTGCACCACAGAGGTTGACTCATAGGGTCGACCCCTATGCAGGAGACGACCTTATGAGTCGACCCCTGCGATGAAAAATCTTTGTAACGGCTAATTTTTTAGCTCATTTTGATCATATTTAATGCTCATTTAATGATCTTCAATAGCTCCAAGCTTATTCAGATTTCTCTCTATCATCTATTGAAGATATAAAGGAATTTAAAGGAGGAGAAAAAAAAAGAGATTGAAGCATTCATTTCAGCCCTAAGCAAAAAGTTCTCTTCAAGCAAAGAAGCTTTCATTTCAAGTTCACCAACCCCTCAAGAGCTCATTCAAGTCTTCAACAACCTTGAAGAAAATCAAAAAAGCTTCCTTCTTGTAGTGTAAAATATACTTAAAGTTTTATTTGCTCATTAAAGGAGCTAAACTTGTATTTTCTTGTCATTAACTCTTATACTCTATTTTTGTCTTGATTTTTAGTTTTGGAAGGGTTCCAAAATTTAGAAAGATTGATCCAAATCTTGAATCGAATTGTATTGAGTTGGTTTGTACCCGAAAAATAAGTGTTCTAGCTTGGAATAACTAGAGTTGGAGGTACCAACGTTGTATCTTGTTGAATATATTTTAGTGGATTTAAATTCTCAAGTAGGAGCTTGGAGAGTGGATGTAGGTGCAAGGTTGGCACTGAACCACTATAAACCTTGATTGTTTGTGGTGTGCTTACTTGCTCTCTATCTAAATTTTTTTATTTTTTTATATTCTTGTATCTCATTTTTACACTTTACTTAAATTACTTACTACATAAAATTTGCCTATTATTACTTAATTCTTGTGGTTCTAAATTAACTTTAAAATTTCAAAAATCTAATTCACCCCCCCTCTTAGGTTGCATAGCTGGGCAACAAGTGGTATCAGAGCTCGGTGCTCTAGCCTTACTTTGATTTAACCATCAAAGAGCTAAAGATCTATGGCAACTCAAGTTGGTGCTTCACTAGCCGAGGGGCAATCCACAAGCCGACTTCTATTTTTTAATGGATCAAACTACACCTATTAGAAAGCTTGGATGAAAATTTTTATTCAAGTACTTGACTATGATATGTGGAATATCATAGTTAATAGACCACATACACCCACTAAGATAATTGATGGGGTAGAATCAATCAAACTCGAAAGAGAATGAGATGAGGTTGACAAGAAAATGGCTCAACTCAATGCTAAAGTCATGAATATTTTATATTGTGCTTTAGATGCTAATGAATTTAATCATATTTTAACATGCATATCAGCTAAAAAAATATGGGATAGATTAGAAGTAACACATGAAGGCACTAATCAAGTTAAGAAATCAAAAATTAACATGCTTGTGCACAAATATGAACTCTTTAAAATGAAGCATGATAAATCAATAACTAAAATATTTACTCATTTTATAGATATAATTATTGGTCTAAAAAATCTTGATAAGTCTTATTTTAACAGTAATCTTATGAGAAAGATTCTTAGATCTTTACCAAGGACTTGGAAGGCCAAAATGATCACAATCCAAGAAACCAAAGATCTGAATCTTTTAACCTTGGAGGAGCTTCTAGGATCGCTAATGACACACGAGCTAAGTATGAAACAACATGAAGAAGAAGATGTCAAGAAGAAGAGAACAATCACCCTCAAATTCACTGCTCAACTCGATGAGGAATCTGATGAAATAGAAAATGAAGAGCAAGATGAAGAAATAGCCCTCATCACTAGAAAGTTTAAAAAATTTTTGAAGAAAAAAAAATAAGGGATGAGGAAGAGGCCACCTATAAAAGGGGAGTATAGCAAGGAGAAGGAGAAAGAGCAGTCCCTTATTTATTATGAATGTAAGAAGTCGGGGCACTTTAGGTTCGAATATCCATAACTTAAGAAGGGCCCCAAGAAGTATAAAAAAAAGGTTATGATGGCTACATGGAGTGATAGTGATGAGTCAAACTCTGAAAAAGAAGATTCACATGAATAAGCCAACTTATGCCTTATGACATCTAAAAATGAGGTAAATACTGAAACTCCTAATGACTTTACTTTTGAAGAACTTTAAGAAGTATTTTATGATCTAGTTGATGATCTAAAGAAGTTAGGGATAAAGAATAAAAAATTAAAATCAAAGAATCAATCTTTACTAAAAAAAAATAAGATTATTTCAAATAAAAAATTGATCTTGACACAAAAAAATCTGAACTTGAAAAATAAAATTGCTAAGTTAAAATCTATGGTAGAAAAGTTTACTCTAAGTTCAAATAAACTTCAAATGATACTTGATAATCAAAAGATCGTTTATGATAAAGTCGGTCTTGGCTACAATTCTTTAAAGAAATAAAAATTTTTGAAAAATATCTTTGTGAACTCATCAAGTAATAAGTTTTCAAATATTATTTGCTTTAAATATGGTAAAGTAGGACACAAATTTTATACATATTTTTCTAGCAAATCTGAAAATTCTAATGTGAAGAAAATATGAGTTTCAAAAGAAACCATTGTGACTAACTAAAAAGGACTCAAAAAAACTTGGGTACCTAAAGTCAAAACTTAATTTTTATATGTAGGTG
The DNA here is from genome assembly GCF_000442705.2 of Elaeis guineensis. NCBI lineage: Eukaryota > Viridiplantae > Streptophyta > Magnoliopsida > Arecales > Arecaceae > Elaeis > Elaeis guineensis. Next base: position 53,203,421 of record NC_026002.2, on the reverse strand, counting down.
TGTCTTGCATCCTAAAGAATAGATCAAAAATGATATCTTGATAGCGGGTGCTCAAGACACATGATCGGTGATGAATCCTAATTCATCATACTTGATGCAAAAGATGGAGGGATGGTCACCTTTGGAGATAATAGCAAAGAAAAGATCATCGGTATAGGTAACATTGGTATCACTCCCTCCAAATATATTGAAAATATTTTATTAGTAGATGGTTTAAAACATAATCTATTAAATATTAGTCAATTTTGTGATTAAGGGTATAAAGTTATTTTTGAATCTTCATTATGCATAGTAACTAGTCCCAACGATGAAGGCATTAAATTTATTGGGCATAGACATGGTAATATTTATATGGTAGATTTGAATGATCTTTTCAAAATAAATATACAATGTCTAGTAGCCTTAAATGCCAAAATTAATGAGACTAGTTGGCTTTGGCACCGTAGGCTTGCACATATTAACATGCACTCACTTTCAAAACTTATTAAAAAAGAATTAGTTACTGATTTACCTAAATTAAATTTTGAAAAAGATAGAATTTGTGATGCATGCCAACTAGGTAAACAAACAAAAATCTCATTCAAATCTAAAAATATTATTTCAACTTCTAGGCCATTAGAATTATTGCACATGGATTTATTTGGACCCACTAGAACTACTAGTTTAGGTGAAAAATGATATGGCTTTATAATTATTGATGATTTCTCTCATTTTATATGAATTTTTTTTTGGCACATAAGGATGAAATTTTTTATGTGTTTTCAAAATTTTATCGAAGAGTTACTAATGAAAAAAAAAATTTCAATTCAAAATATTCAAAGTGATCATGGAACCAAATTTGAAAATCAAGATTTTAAAAAATTTTATGATGAAAAAGGCATTGATCATAATTTTTTAACACCTAGGATACTCCAACAAAATAGAGTAGTAGAAAGAAAAAATAGAACCCTTGAAGAAATGGCCCGTACCATGCTATGTGAAAGTAACCTCTCAAGATACTTTTGGACGAAAGTAATTAACATGACATGTTACATTTTAAACTGTGCTTTAATTAGACCAATTCTAAAAAAAATACCCTATGAGCTTTGGAAAGGAAGAAAACTAAATATTACATTCTTTCATATTTTTGGTTGCCGATGTTTTATTTTGAATAATGGTAAAGAGAGATTAGAAAATTTTGATGCAAAATCTGATGAAACTATTTTTCTTGGTTACTCCTCTTCTAGCAAAGCTTTTAGAATTTTCAATAAAAGAACTTTAGTCGTAGAGGAGTCAATACATGTTATTTTTAATGAGACTAATAATCTTTCTTCAAAGAAGAGTGAAGGTATTGATGATATAGATTCTCTTACCCTAAAAGACTCAACAATTCAAAATAAAGAAGAACATGAAAACAAACAAGAGGATGAAGATGAAGAACAACAAGAATAATCTCAAGGTACAAATGATCTACCCAAAGAATGGAGGTATGATCACAATCATCCCAAAGAATTAATCATTGGTGATCCTACATATAAAGTAAGAACTCGTTCTTCACATAGAGATGTATACAATCATTTTGCATTTGTTTCTCATTTTGAATCTAAAACCATAGATGAAGCTGAAAAAGATTATAATTGGATAAATGCAATGCAAGAGAAACTTAATCAATTCGAAAGAAATAATGTATGGACTTTAGTATCAAGACTTAAAAATTATCTAATAATTGACACAAAATGGGTATATAGGAATAAATTAGATGAACATGAAAATGTAATTAGGAATAAAGTAAGATTGATTGCAAAAGATTATAATCAAAAAGAAAAAATTAATTTTGATGAGACCTTTGCATCTATTGCTAGATTAGAAGCAATTAGGCTTTTACTTGCATATGCATGTTTTATGAATTTTAAGTTATTCCAAATGCATATCAAAAGTACTTTTCTAAATAGTTATATTGCTGAAGAAGTATATGTAGAACAACCCTTCGATTTTGAAAATCATGCTTTTTCTAATCATATTTTCAACTTAAACAAAGCGTTATATGGTTTAAAACAAGCACCTAGGGTTTGGTATAAATGGTTAAGTAAATTCTTGCTTAATAATGGTTTTTTAAGAAGAAATATAGATACAACCCTTTTCATTAAAATAAAATCATGATGATATCTTAGTTATACAAATATACGTTAATGACATTATATTTGGATCTACTAATTAAATTCTTTGTCAAGATTTTGCTAAGCTCATGTAGGGGGAGTTCGAAATGAGCATGATGGGAGAACTTATATTTTTCCTCGAACTCCAAATCAAACAAACAAAGGAAAGGATCTCCATTATCCAAAGCAAGTACACAAGAAAATTACTCAAAAGATTTGGAATGGAGGGCTCCAAAGTAATTGGTACCCCCATGAGCCCATCATGTAAGCTTGACAAAGATGAAGGGGGTAAAAATATAGACTCAAAATTTTATAGAGGCATGATTGATTCTTTACTGTATTTAACTACTAATAGACCAGATATTATGTTTAGTGTTTGTCTATGTGCTCTCTTTCAATCAAATTCAAAAGAATCACATTTAAATGCAGTTAAAATTTTTTTTAAATATTTAAAAGGTACACAAACTCTAAGATTATGATATTCTAAGGATTCATCAATTGACTTAATAGGATATTCAAATATCGATTTTGCTGGATTTAGACTAGATAGAAAAAGTACTAGTAAAACTTATCAATTTTTAGGAGTTAACTTAATCTCTTGATTTAGCAAGAAGTAAAATTCGATGACACTGTCTATGGTCGAGGCCGAATACATTGCAGCCGAAAGTTGCTGTGCTCAAATTTTATGGATTAAGCAACAACTTGAGGACTTTGACATCAAACTCAATGAAACTCCCATAAGATGTGATAACACTAGTACTATTAATCTAACTAAAAATCTAATTTAGCACTCTAGATCAAAGCATATTGAAATTAGACATCATTTCATAAGAGAACATGTTCAAAATAATGATATAATTTTTGATTATGTATGTACTGAAAAATAAATGGCTGACATCTTTACCAAGATCTTAAGTGAAGATAGATTTTATGAAATTAGGAGAAAACTAGGAATCTTTGATCCATCAGCTTAAGTATCTTTCTAATTCTAAGTTCTTTTTGTCAAAATTTTACTGAACTAAATTTTGAGCTCAATTCTCATCTTTCCTTTTTTAAAAGCTCAAAATTATTCTTCATATGATCAATCTCTTAAATAAACACCCTTCCCTCAAGTTTTAATTTTTTTTAAATTTTTTCCATCATTTTTTAAATTTTTTTAGCCATGAGTCGACCCTAGAGATTGATCCTAGGGTAAACTTATAATTTTTATTTAAATCCATCGGGCGTTCTGTTTTATTGAGAAATCTTCATTTATAAATGAGCTGACCCTTTGCCTTTCGTCTTCCTCATCCCACCGAACAAAAATCTCCTCCCTCTCCACTCTCTTAACCATAAAAATCTCTTAAAATCCCTCTTCCCATCGGGTTTCCCCCTTCAAATTGTTTTTTTAGGAACTAAATTCTATTTCTTTTTCTTTTTTGTTTGGGCGGATCAAGCTTATCCTAGCTTCAAATCTTTTTCTGCAAACTGACGATCTATCTCCCCAAAAAATCCTTATTTTTTCTCTAAAATCTTTTTCACTCTCCTCTTATTAGGTCTCCTAAGCTGTTTGCAAGTCTCTCTTATCTGAAATGGCTCCCAAATTGAAGCTACCACAGGGAAAAAAGTTTGTTCGTGGATTAGAGGAGGATGTGCACAGAAAAAGAATAGCAGTCGAGCCCTCTCCTGCTCCAACCCCAGTTTCAGATCCTGTTTCAGCTTCTTCATAGTCTCCACTTAGTCCAAGCAAGGTACCTCTCTCCAATTGAAAAGTAAAACCCAAGAAGAATATAAATTTTAAGTTTTTTGAAAAAGAAGGATTCTCAATTAGTTCAAAGATTAAAAGTCAAGGATGGGAGGTTTACTGTCTATTGAAGAAAAATACTTATATTGATTTGGTCAGAAAATTTTATTTAAATTTAAGTTACTGTAATGGAACAGTAAAGTCTTTAGTGAAAGGTGTTAACTTTGTTCTTGATCCATTGCATTTGGGACAAATCTTGCACTTGCCTTGTGAAGGTTATACTCATATGGAGCTCCTAATCAAAGAAGAGGGACTAAGTGTTATTTTAGGGAGAGCATTTACCAAAAATTTAAATAAATTAGAAGCAAGGATACTTTCAGTGGAGATGAGACTTTTGCATCACATAGTGACCAAACTTTTTATCCCTAGGAGTGGCAGACATGACCTCTTATCTGGTAGGGATATATGCATCATATACCATGTGATTACCGAGACCCCCTTGAACCTTCCTGCTCTGATGTTTGAGGCCATGAGAGAGACCCTAAATAGGTCTAAGGCTCACCTACCTTATGGTATGGCACTCACCCTAGTCTTTAGGAGGCTTGGAGTCTATTTTGAGGGAGAGACAGTCATTAGATTATCATATTCTGACACCATCAACCGTCACACACTGCACCACATGGATTTTTCAAAGATAGATGGCGGTTGGTCGAAGGGTGTTGAGGAGAGAGCAGAGGAGGAGAGACCGTCTTCACCTCCTCGTGATCATAGAGCATCTCCTGATATTCTTTTCATGTCTGATCATGAGGCTGGTCCCTCAGAGTTAGTGAGGAGGGATGCTTTTGTACCACAGTCAGGGAGCAGAGTAGATCTTTCAGAGATCAGACTTGCAGATGATCAGATTGAGTTGATGTCCTAATGTGTTACTTCCATTTTATCCCCGCAGTTTGCCACCTCAGGTTTTGCTCAGAGAATGACATCTTAGGCTATTTCAGACCAGACTTTAATCTCTCATATCTCTACTATCTTTCAGATGCTTACTGCTCAGTCCGCACGAATTGAGAAGCTTGAGGGATGTATTCTGAAACTGACGGACAGAGTTTTTGATTTGCAAAGGCAGGTATTAGCCTTAGCCCATCTCCAGCCATAAGAAGATATCATGAAGGTCTCTAACCTGCCTGTAGAGGCGGCTTGGCTTCAAGGCATTTTGGAGAGTGGCTTTGATTTTTTGAGGAGAGAGATCAGGGACTCTAGTGAGGCTGTCTCTACTCAGATTGGTACCCTGATGCAGTCTATATCGAGAGCTTTGGAACAATTGGATACCATCAGACTTGTTCTCCTAGCAGAGTCCATATCTCCCCAGGCTTCAGGACCTTCTCGCCCTTCTGCTTGTATCGGTACTTCTATCTATGGTCGAGGCAGACGTGGTCGAGGACGTATCCGTGGCTTTGATCCTGAGACTCCTCATCATATCTCTGCCTCTTCTGATTCTGACACCTCTAGTCATGATATTTATTAGATCTAGCATAGTTAGTCTTTTATGTTTGGGATCTAACTTATGGCCTTTGTATTTATTGGCTGATTGACTCATGGAGAGTTATATTTTGACTTGACTCTTATGTATTGTGGCACTTATGTATCTGATAACTCTTCAGTCATATTTTAGATATATATATATATATATATATATATGTTTTAACTTTTATGAATATCATTTGGATTGATTTTTATGAATGGCATCAATTGAAATGTCTTAATTATATGATATAAAAAATACCTCATGTGCTATGAAATATTATGAATGACAATATCTTCTATATGAGCAAATTAAAATATCCTTTATGATTGCAATAGTGAGGGGGTCTTTTTCATTTTTCTTTAAAAAGAGGGAGTAGAGATCTTAATTGATGTTGTCAAAAAGGGAGAGTATAGAGAAATAAAATTGGACAATAAAAAAATTTATCAAAAAAAATAATCTTATAAGTAATTTTTATATTAATCTTCAAACTACTCATGATGCATTTTATTCAAATAATTGGCCATAATGTTTAAGTGATGCATCTAAAGGGAAAAACCACATTTTTCCTTGTAGGATCTTGCAGATCTAATGAGATTTGGGGCAGAATATTTAAAAAAAAAATTATTCTACTTTATTTCAGATCTAAGGTCTATTAGATCTGATTCTTATTATATGATATTTAGTCTAAAATTAAATTTATAATTTGAGAATTAGAGGAATACCTCTAGGGTAACTAGATTACCCTGTAGATGATCGCAGCAATGCCCGAGGTTCAAAAATAGCCACGCAGTCACCTGACCTCTATCGATATCCACTCGAGTAGAATTTGGATCATCTTCTCCTTGTAAATCTTTGCTCCAAAAATCAGATCTGGATCTGATCTGAAAGATCTTTAAAAGATCTTTTGAAGCTGGAGTAGCAGCTTCTCGACAAATCTCTGCAGCCTTCTGATCAGGGAGCCACCATGCCTTGGACAAGCACCAGATGGATGCCCAACTCCTTGGACATGAAGAGGGGAGAGAGAAGACTAGAGGAAATGTGGAGAAGTGGAGGGATATCAGGCTTTTTCTAGGGATTGAGCAGATTCTCAAAACCCTAGGCGTAGACAGGGTTTAAATAGACCCTGCTGCGCCATGCAGTGCCACATCATTTGACCAACCAAAAAATTTCAATTAATTCTGAAAAAATTTTGATTGATGGAGAGATATCATTTGATCATATCAGATAAGAACCCTACCAAACCCTCCTACTGTTGGTGCCAACACTAGATAAACACAGTGAGATTGGTGCCCAACAGTTTGAGTCGATCAAAGCATAGAGTCCTCATCTCATGGGACTCTATCCTTATCCACTTGGGGCGCACGCCCAATCTGATCTTGGTATCCACTTTGAGGCCTAATTTAGCATGTGGACACTCTACTAAAACTCTCCAATGACCTCTTGCCAAGTGGCCTTCAGTTTAAGATCCATAAGTCAACGTTTGACCGATGTCCTAAATAGAAATGGCAGGTGATAGAAATTGGCAGGTGTTGTCTTAAATTCATCTCATGAATTAAGACAAGACTTTTTTGAGCTGGACTGGCTCTAGTCAAATTGAGAGAAACCTTCTCAAGGTTCTCTGGGTGAGTCAAATTATATTTAGCTCAATCGAGATGAAAAAGATTATACGAGGAGAAAGTTAGGCTCAATCGTGTGCTAGCACGATTTTCTTGAACCTAATTGGATCTAATCTAAATCAATCGAACTGAGCTAGCTCAATTGATGATATCCAGACCTTAATTTTTATTTGTGTGACCCAGTTAGGTTCATTTTCATATGGTAATGAGACATATTGTGATCTCATCATCGACATCATCGAAATTTCTTTCAATAGATCAGAACTCTTCTGATTCGGATAATTAGAATGATCGATCATCAAGATCATTCTAATTGCTCTCAAAATTTACCATTGACACCTAGCAGTATATGGTGGCAATCCATCAGAAATGAAGATGAACCTCTCGGTGCAGCTGCCTGTGTGATTGAGTTCCTCTATCATAAGTCCCGACTGAATTAGGGTTAAGGTGAACTCGTCAAACCCAATACAGTCATATGAATCAATCGATTGATCCGAGTCCGATGTGAAACCCCAATGAAAAAATCTTTTCCATTATTTCACTCTGCCATGGCCATGGGCTTAAAGACTCAATCTTTTGATCATCATAGGACTACTCCTCTTATCTACCGAAGTTGATAGATCCCATCTTGGTGCGATCTGGTTCCTACGATGAATATGCTACAGCCAACATACACCTTAGGATTTTGAATGGCTAGGAGATTGAGTTATAGTATAGTCAAACTATAACACACTCAAGGTAAACTGTCGATGCACCTCAAGTCAAAGAACTAGACACACAGCTGCAGCATCGAGCTAATCATCGACAAGAAGGTAGACTTTTTTATGATTGCTCGAGGTGGTCATGCTCAGTACTCTCATTCTCAATGAATACTTGTACTCTCGCTTGGTGTCTCCACACCATAGACTCAAGACATATCTATCCTAAGAAAGCGATCGTACACCAACCTTTCGGATCGATCACCATCCTCATGATGATCCTATGGTCAAGAGCTGTTTATGAGTTAGTTATGTAAATTCATGCCTTAAATTTTCAACTCTTGAAAATATGAATTAACATTTCTACTAACTCAAAGGATGTATCACAGACACAATGTACACAATGTGATAGTAGAATAACCCTTTTATTCATTTATAGTCAAAATTATAAATTTGTCCTTACTTTTGTACAGGAATGTGTCAACTAATCTAGCATCTAGGGCACACATCTAACAAACTCCCACTTGACCTAATACCAATTGGCTACATATTTAAGTCCCATCTTCTTAAGGTGGGCTTCGATCTTCTGCTAGCCTAATGGCTTTATCAGTGGGTCTACCACATTGTCTGTGGAGTCGACTCTCTTAACCTCGACATAACCCTTTTCGAGATAATCACAAATCAGATGGAATCGCCGCTCGATATGCTTGGACTTCTGGTAAGACCTTCGCTCCTTAGCTAGGGCTATGGCACCATTATTATCGTAGTAAAGAGGGATGGCATCCGATGGCATCACTCCAGACTCTGCGGCAAACTTCTTGTACCAGAATACCTCCTTCGCAGCTTCTGATGCAGCAATATACTCTGCCTCCATGGTGGAATCAGCAATCACCGTCTGCTTGGAACTCTTTCAGCTAACTGCACCACCATTGCAAATGAACAGACTTTCAGATGTCGACTTTCGATCATCTATATCAGACATGAAGTTGAGTCTGTAAATCTCTGAACCTGGAGTTCTCCATTCCCAAAGACTAGAAACATATCCTTAGTCCTTCTCAAGTACTTAAGGATACATTTCACAGAAGTCCAGTGCTCTTCGCCTGGATTCGACTGATATCTATTTGTGACACTCACAGCATGGGCTATATCAAGTCGTGTACATTATGGCATACATGAGACTTTCTATTACCAAAGCATAAAGGATCTTGCTCATCGTTCAATCTCCTCAGGTGTGCTAGGGCACATCTTCTTGGAGAGATGAATGCCATGTCTAAAAGGTACTAAACATCTTTTGGAGTTTTTTATGCTAAATCTTTTTAGCACCTCCTCTATGTACATCTTCTGTGAAAGTCCTAGCATCCTATTTGGTCTATCTCTATAGACCTTAATACCCAATATAAAGGATGCTTCTCCTAAATCTTTTATAGAAAACTCCTTAGACAACCATATTTTGACTGAGGTCAACATGAAAATATCATTCTCAATCAGGAGGATGTCATGTACGTACAATACGAGGAAGATAACTGTACTCCCACTGACCTTCTTGAATACACATGGTTCCTCCTCATTCTTGATGAAACCAAATATTTTGATCACATCATTGAAATGAATATTCCAGCTCCGAGATGCTTGCTTAAGTCCATAAGTAGACCTTTGCAGCTTACAGACCTTGTGATCATCATCACTGGATGTGAAACCAAGCGACTGTTCCATATAGATATCTTTCTCAAGATATCTATTTAAGAACACCATTTTCACGTCCATCTGCCATATTTCATAATCGAAATAGGCTGCAACAGCAAGTAATGTGTGGATGAATTTTAGCATGGCTACGAGCGAAAAGGTATCCTGATAGTCAATGCCTTCACGCTGACTATAACCTTTCGCTATGAGCCTAGCCTTGAATGTCTCCACATTCCCATCTACACCTATCTTTCTCTTGAAGATCCATTTACACCTAATAGGTATAATACCTTTAGGTGGATCTACCAAAATTCATACTTGGTTTGAGTGCATCGAGTCAATTTCTGATCTCATTGCCTCTAATCATTTCTCGGAGTCGATATCTGATATCGCCTCATCATTGGTCTTGGGGTCATCACTATAAGTCCCATTTTTCGTGAAGAATATTTCCTCTACTTCCTCTTGTATAGTACCTAAGTACCTTTCAGGAGGATGGAAAACCCTAGTCGATCTACGAGGTGGAAGAGGTTGTGTTAGGACTAGTTCTAATTGATTGGGTTCCTCAGGTTCTTTAGCTCATTGCTCTTGGGAGACATTCTCCTTAAGCTTAATTATTCTTTCGATGCCATTATCTTGAATAAATTATTTTTCAAGAAAAATCGCATGTCAATTCACAATCACATTGTGATCTTTCAAAATATAAAAATAGTATCCTAATGACTCTTTAGGAAATCCTATAAATCAAGCTCTAAAAGACCTGAACTCTAACTTGTCCGTCTGCTGTCTCTTGACATGAGCTGGACAACCCCAAATTTTGAGATGACTCAGATATGATTTCTTACCATACCATATCTTATACGATATAGTAGGAATGATTTTAGAAGAAACCCTATTCAATACATATATTGCAGTCATGAGACAATATCCCCAAAGAAACTCAGGGAGGTTCGTGAAGCTCATCATGGAACGGGCCATATCTAATAGGATCTGGTTTCTCCATTCAGAAACCCCATTGAGTTGTGGCGTTCCAAGTGGAGTCCATTAAGAGAATATACCATTGTCCTTAAGATAGTCTAGGAACTCCCAACTAAGGTATTCACCTCCTTGATCTGATCGAAGAACCTTAATGGACTTTTCTGTTTATTTTTCTACCTCATGCCTGAATTCTTTGAACCTTTCAAAGGCTTCAGACTTGTATTTCATTAGAAACACATACCCGTACCTAGATA